>NC_087157.1:20412460-20712460 GCF_035594125.1 Scylla paramamosain | reverse complement strand
GGTCCTTAATTTCATCACTTTTCTTTATGTCATCACTTAAGGCCTACTTCACAGGTCCTTAATTTCATCACTTTTCTTTGTATCATCACTTAAGGCCTACTTCACAGGTCTTTAATTTCATCACTTTTCTTTGTATCATCACTTAAGACCTACTTCACAGGTCCTTTATTTCTTTATTTTTTCTTTGTCATCACTTAAGGCCTACTTCACAGGTCCTTTATTTCATCACTTTCCTTTGTGTCATCACTTAAGGAATACTTCACAAGTGCTTTATTTTATTATTTTTTCTTTGACATCACTTAAGGCCTACTTCACAGGTCCTTAATTTCATCACTTTTCTTTGTGTCATCACTTAAGGCCTACTTCACAGGTCCTTTATTTCATCACTTTTCTTTGTGTCATCACTTAAGGCCTACTTCACAGGTCCTTTATTTCATTATTTTTTTCTTTATGTCATCACTTAAGGCCTACTTCACAGGTCCTTTATTTCATTATTTTTTCTTTGTCATCACTTAAGGCCTACTTCACACGTCCTTTATTTCATCACTTTTATTTGTGTCATCACTTAAGGCCTACTTCACAGGTCCTTTATTTCATCACTTTTATTTATGTCATCACTTAAGGCCTACTTCACAGGTTCTTTATTTCATGACTTTTCTTTGTGTCATCACCTAAGGCCTATTTCACAGGTCCTTTATTTCATCACTTTTCTTTGTGTCATCACCTAAGGCCTACTTCACAGGTCCTTTATTTCATCACTTTTCTTTATGTCATCACTTAAGGCCTACTTCGCAGGTCTTTTATTTCATCACTTTTCTTTGTGTCATTACTTAAGGCCTACTTCACAGGTCCTTTATTTCATTATTTTTTTCTTTATGTCATCACTTAAGGCCTACTTCACAGGTCCTTTATTTCATTATTTTTTCTTTGTTATCACTTAAGGCCTACTTCACACGTCCTTTATTTCATCACTTTTATTTGTGTCATCAATTAAGGCCTACTTCACAGGTTCTTTATTTCATCACTTTTATTTATGTCATCACTTAAGGCCTACTTCACAGGTTCTTTATTTCATGACTTTTCTTTGTGTCATCACCTAAGGCCTATTTCACAGGTCCTGTATTTCATCACTTTTCTTTGTGTCATCACCTAAGGCCTACTTCACAGGTCCTTTATTTCATCACTTTTCTTTATGTCATCACTTAAGGCCTACTTCGCAGGTCTTTTATTTCATCACTTTTCTTTGTGTCATCACTTAAGGCCTACTTCACAGGTCCTTTATTTCATCACTTTTCTTTATGTCATCACTTAAGGCCTACTTCACAGGTCCTTTATTTCATCACTTTTATTCGTGTCATCACTTAAGGCCTTCTTCACAGGTCCTTTATTTCATCACTTTTCTTTGTGTTTTCACTTAACGCCTATTTCACGGGTCCTTTATTTCATCACTTTTATTCATATCATCACTTCAGGCCTACTTCACAGGTCCTTTATTTCATCACTTTTCTTTGTATCATCACTTAAGGTCTACTTCACAGGTCCTTAATTTCATCACTTTTCTTTATGTCATCACTTAAGGCCTACTTCACAGGTCCTTTATTTCATCACTTTTCTTTGTGTCATCATTTAAAGCCTACTTCACAGATCCTTTATTTCAAAACTTTTCTTTGTGTCATCACTTAAGTTCTACTTCACAGGTCCTTAATTTCATCACTTTTCTCTATGTCATCACTTAAGGCCTACTTCACAGGTCCTTAATTTCATCACTTTTCTTTGTATCATCACTTAAGGCCTACTTCACAGGTCCTTAATTTCATCACTTTTCTTTGTATCATCACTTAAGGCCTACTTCACAGGTCTTTTATTTCATTATTTTTTCTTTGTCATCACTTAAGGCCTACTTCACAGGTCCTTAATTTCATCACTTTTCTTTGTATTATCACTTAAGTCCTACTTGACAGGTCATTTATTTCATCACTTTTCTTTGTGTCATCACTTAAGGCCTACTTCCCAGGTCCTTTATTTCATGACTTTTCTTTGTATTATCACTTAAGGCCTACTTCACAGGTCCTTAATTTCATCACTTTTTTTTGTATCGTCACTTAAGGCCTACTTCACAGGTCCTTAATTTCATTATTTTTTTCTTTATGTCATCACTTGAGGCCTACTTCACAGGTCCTTTATTTCATTATTTTTTCTTTGTCATCACTTAAGGCTTACTTCACACGTCCTTTATTTCATCACTTTTATTTGTGTCATCACTTAAGGCCTACTTCACAGGTCCTTTATTTCATCACTTTTCTTTTTGTCATCACTTAAGGCCTACTTCACAGGTTCTTCATTTCATCACTTTTCTTTGTGTCATTACTTGAGGCCTATTTCACAGGTCCTTTATTTCATCATTTTCTTTCTGTCATCACTTAAGGCCTACTTCACAGGTCCTTTATTTCATCACTTTTATTCGTGTCATCTTTTATGGTCTATTTCACAGGTCCTTTATTTCATCACTTTTCTTTGTGTCATCACTTAAGGCCTACTTCACAGGTCCTTTATTTCATCACTTTTCTTTGTGTCAACACTTAAGGCCTACTTCATAGGTCCTTTATTTCATCACTGCTTTACTTTGTGTCATCACTTAGGGCTTTTACAGGTTCTATTTTCGTCACGCTCATCTTCCTTAAGGTTTTCTTCACAGTTTTATGTACTTATCCCTTTACTGTCTTCCCTTTAACTCTTTCTTCTTATTTCCTTCCTCAATCATTTAATCTTTCAATATTCTTCTTCTTTGTACTTCCATGTCCAAGCCTCTAATAACCTTTCCCACTTCCTTCTTCTCCTTACTGTCTTACCTTTAACTTTTTCTTCTTATTTCCTTCCTCAATCATTTAATCTTTTAATATTCTTCTTCTTTGTACTTCCATGTCCAAGCCTCTAATAACCTTTCCCACTTCCTTCTTCTAAGTACTTCCCTATCCAATCTTATAACCATTTTTTCCATCTCTTTCCTCTTTGTACATCCTTATCCGATGCTCTACCAGTCACCATCTATTCTCTGTACTTCTTTATCCCACGCTCTAGTCACCCTCTCCATCTTGTTCTTCTTTATACATCTTTATCCGATGCTCTACTAGTCACTATCTCAATCTCGTTCTTCTTTTTACTTCCTTATTCCACGTTCTAGTCACCTTCTCCATCTTGTTCTTTGTACATCCTTATCCGACGCTCTATTAGTCATCCTCTCCATCTCGTTCTTCTTTGTACTTCCTTATGCAACACTTTGATCACATTCTCCATGTTTCTTCTTTGTACTTTCTTATCTAACACTGTAATCACCCTCTTCACCTCTTTCTTCTTTGTACATCCTTATCCGACGCTCTACTAGTTACTATCTCGATCTCGTTCTTCTTTGTACTTCCTTATTCCACTTCCTACTAGTTATCCTCTCCATCTCGTTCTTCTTTGTACTTCCTTATCCCATGCTCTAGTGACCCTCTCCATCTTGTTTTTCTTTGTACATCCTTATCCGACGCTCTACTAGTCACCATCTCAATCTCGTTCTTTTTTGTATTTCCATAATCCACGTTCTAGTCACCCTCTCCATCTTGTTCTTTGTGTATCCTTATCTGACGCCCTACTAGTCACCATCTCAATCTCGTTCTTCTTTGTATTTCCTTATCTCATGAAAACTAGTCACCCTCTCCATGTCGTTCTTCTTTGTACTTACTTATCCCACGCTTTACTAGTCACCCTCTCCATCTCCTTCTTCTTTTTACTTCTTTATCCAGTGATCTAATCACATTCTCCATCTCTTTCTTCTCTGTACTTTTTTATCCAACGCTTTAATCACCCTCTCGATATCTTCCTTCTTTGTACAGCCTTATCCCATGTTCTAGTCAGCCTTTCCATCTCGTTCTTCTTTGTACTTCTTTATGCAAAGCTCTGATCACATTCTCCATCTTTTTTCTTTGTACTTTCTTATCCAACACTGTAATCACCCTCTTCCCCTCTTTCTTTTTTGTTTATCTTTATCCGACGCTCTACTAGTCACTATCTCAATCTTGTTCTTCTTTGTACTTCCTTATCCCACGCTCTAGTCACCCTCTCCATCTTGTGCTTCTTTGTACATCCTTATCCAACGCTCTACTAGTCACTATCTCAATCTCCTTCTTCTTTGTACTTCCGTATCCCACGCTCTAATCACCCTCTTCATTTTGTTCTTCTTTGTACAACCTTATCTGACGCTCTACTAGTCACCATCTCAATCTCGTTCTTCTCTGTACTTCCTTATCTCATGAAAAACTAGTCACCCTCTCCATCTCGTTCTTCTTTGTACTTCCTTATGTAACGCTCTGATCACATTCTCCATCTTTCTTCTTTGAATTTTCCTATCTAACACTGTAATCACCCTCTTCACCTCTTTCTTCTTTGTACATCCTTATCCGATGCTCTACTAGTCACTATCTCAATCTCGTTTTTCTTTGTACTTCCTTATCCCACGCTCTAGTCATACTCTACATTTTGTTCTTCTTTGTACATCCTTATCCGACGCTCTACTAGTCACCATCTCAATCTCGTTTTTCTTTGTATTTCCTTATTCCAAGTTCTAGTCACCCTCTCCATCTTCTTCTTTGTACATCTTTATCTGACGCTCTACTAGTCACCATCTCAATCTCGTTCTTCTTTGTACTTCCTTATCCCACGTTCTACTAATCACCCTCTCCATCTCCTTCTTCTTTGTACTTCCTTTTCCAGCGCTCTAGTCACATTCTCCATCTTTTTCTTCTCTGTACTTCCTTATTGAACGCTCTAATCACCCTCTCGATATCTTCCTTCTTTGTACAGCCTTATCCCACGCTCTAGTCACCCTCTCCATCATTTTCTTCTTTGTACTTCCTTATGCAACGCTCTGATCACATTCTCCATCTTTCTTCTTTGTACTTTCCTATCTAACACTGTAATCACCCTCTTCACCTCTTTCTTCTTTGTACATCCTTATCCGACGCTCTACTAGTCACTATCTCAATCTCGTTCTTTTTTGTACTTCCTTTTCCCACCCTCTATTCACCCTCTCCATCTTATTCTTCTTTGTACATCCTTATCCGACGCTCTATTAGTCAATATCTCAATCTCCTACTTCTTTGTATTTCCTTATCCCACGCTCTAGTCACCCTCTCCATCTTGTTCTTCCTTGTACTTCCTTCTCCCACGCTCTAGTCACCCTCTCCATCTTCTTTATACATCCTTATCCGACACTCTACTAATCACTATCTCAATCTCGTTCTTCTTTGTACTTCCTTATTCCACTTTCTAGTCACCCTCTCCATCTTGTTCTTCTTTGTACATCCTTATCTGATGCTCTACTAGTCAACATCTCAATCTCGTTCTTCTTTGTACATCCTTATCCGACGCTCAACAAGTCACCCTCTCCATCTCGTTCTTCTTTGTACTTCCTTATCCCACGCTCTACTAGTCACCCTTATCTGATGCTCTACTAGTCAACATCTCAATCTCATTCTTCTTTGTACATCCTTATCCGACGCTCAACTAGTCACCCTCTCCATCTCGTTCTTCTTTGTACTTCCTTATCCTACGCTCTACTAGTCACCCTCTCCATCTCCTTCTTCTTTGTTCTTCCTTATCCAGTGCTGAAATCACATTCTCCATCTCTTTCTTCTCTGTACTTCCTTATCCAACGCTCTAATCACCCTCTCGATCTCTTCCTTCTTTGTACAGCCTTATCCCACACTCTAGCCACCCTCTCCATCTCTTTCTTCTTTGTACTTCCTTAGGCAACGCTCTGATCACTTTCTCCATCTTTCTTCTTTCTACCATCCTATCTAGCACTGTAATCACCCTATTCACCTCTTTCTTCTTTGTACATCCTTATCCGACGCTCTACTAGTCACTATCTCAATCTCGTTCTTCTTTGTACTTCCTTATCCCACGCTCTATTCACCCTCTCCATCTCGTTCTTCTTTGTACTTCCTTATCCCACGCTCTAGTCACCCTCTCCATAATGTTCTTCTTTGTATATCCTTAACCAACGCTCTACTAGTCACCATCTCAATCTCGTTCTTCTTTGTACTTTTTTATCCCATGCTCAAGTAGTCACCCTTTCTATCTCGTTCTTCTTTGTACTTCCTTATCCCACGCTCTACTAGTCACCCTCTCCATCTCCTTCTTTGTACTTCCTCTTCCAGTGCTCTAGTCACATTCTTCATCTCTTTATTTCATCACTTTTTTTGTGTCATCAATTAAGGCCTACTTCATAGGTCCTTTATTTCATCAATTTTCTTTGTGTCATCACTTAAGGCCTACTTCACAGTTCCTTTATATTATCACTTTCCTTTGTGTCATCACTTAAGGCCTACTTCACAGGTCCTTTATTTCATCACTTTTCTTTGTGTCATCACTTAAGGCCTACTTCACAGTTGCTTTATTTCGTCACTTTTCTTTGTGTCATCACTTAAGGCCTACTTCACAGGTCCTTTATTTCATCACTTTTCTTTATGTCATCACTTAAGGCCTACTTCACAGGTCCTTTATTTCATCACTTTTCTTTGTGTCATCAATTAAGGCCTATTTTACAGGTCCTTTATTTCATCACTTTTATTCGTGTCATCACTTAAGGCCTACTTCACAGGTCCTTTATTTTATCACTTTTCTTTGTATCATCACTTAAGGCCTACTTCACAATTCCTTAATTTCATCACTTTTCTTTATGTCATCACTTAAGGCCTACTTCACAGGTCCTTAATTTCATCACTTTTCTTTGTATCATCACTTAAGGCCTACTTCACAGGTCTTTCATTTCATCACTTTTCTATTTCATCACTTTTCTTTGTATCATCACTTAAGGCCTACTTCACAGGTCCTTTATTTCAGTATTTTTTTGTCATCACTTAAGGCATAATTCAGAGGTTCTTAATTTCATCACTTTTCTTTCTATTATCACTTAAGGCCTACTTCACAGGTCCTTTATTTCATCACTTTTCTTTTTGTTATCACTTAAGGCCTACTTCACAAGTCCTTTATTTCATTATTTTTTTCTTTTTCATCACTTAAGGCCTACTTCACAGGTCCTTAATTTCATCACTTTTCTTTGTGTCATCACTTAAGGCCTACTTCACAGGTCCTTAATTTCATCACTTTTCTTTGTATCATCACTTAAGGCCTACTTCATAGGTATTTTATTTCATCACTTTTCTTTGTATCATCACTTAAGGCCTACTTCACAGGTCCTTTATTTCATTATTTTTTCTTTGTCATCACTGAAGGCCTACTTCACAGGTCCTTAATTTCATCACTTTTCTTTGTATTATCACTTAAGGCCTACTTCACATGTCCTTAATTTCATCACTTTTTTTTGTGTCATCACTTAAGGCCTACTTCACAGGTCCTTAATTTCATCACTTTTCTTTGTATTATCACTTAAGGCCTACTTCACAGGTCCTTAATTTCATCACTTTTCTTTATGTCATCACTTAAAGCCTACTTCACAGGTCCTTAATTTCATCACTTTTCTTTGTATCATCACTTAAGGCCTACTTCACAGGTATTTAATTTCAACAATTTTCTTTGTATCATCACTTAAGACCTACTTCACAGGTCCTTTTTTTCATTATTTTTTCTTTGTCATCACTTAAGGCTTACTTTACAGGTCCTTTATTTCATCACTTTTCTTTGTGTCATCACTTAAGGCCTACTTCACAAGTAATTTATTTCATTATTTTTTTCTTTTTCATCACTTAAGGCCTACTTCACAGGTCCTTAATTTCATCACTTTTCTTTGTGTCATCACTTAAGGCCTACTTCACAGGTCCTTAATTTCATCACTTTTCTTTGTATCATCACTTAAGGCCTACTTCACAGGTTTTTTATTTCATCACTTTTCTTTGTATCTTCACTTAAGGCCTACTTCACAGGTCCTTTATTTCATTATTTTTTCTTTGTCATCACTTAAGGCCTACTTCACAGGTCCTTAATTTCATCAGTTTTCTTTGTATTATCACTTAAGGCCTACTTCACATGTCCTTAATTTCATCACTTTTCTTTGTGTCATCACTTAAGGCCTACTTCACAGGTCCTTAATTTCATCACTTTTCTTTGTATTATCACTTAAGGCCTACTTCACAGGTCCTTAATTTCATCACTTTTCTTGATGTCATCACTTAAGGCCTACTTCACAGGTCCTTAATTTCATCAATTTTCTTTGTATCATCACTTAAGGCCTACTTCACAGGTCTTTAATTTCATCACTTTTCTTTGTATCATCACTTAAGGCCTACTTCACAGGTCCTTTATTTCATTATTTTTTCTTTGTAATCACTTAAGGCCTACTTCACAGGTCCTTAATTTTATCACTTTTCTTTGTATTATCACTTAAGGCCTACTTCACAGGTCCTTAATTTCATCACTTTTTTTGTGTCATCACTTAAGGCCTACTTCACAGGTCCTTTATTTCTTCACTTTTTTTTGTGTCATCACTTAAGGCCTTCTTCACAGGTCCTTTATTTCATTATTTTTTTTCTTTATGTCATCACTTAAGGCCTACTTCACAGGTCCTTTATTTCATTATTTTTTCTTTGTCATCACTTAAGGCCTACTTCACTCGTCCTTTATTTCATCACTTTTATTTGTGTCATCACATAAGGCCTACTTCACAGGTCCTTTATTTCATCACTTTTATTCATGTCATCTCTTTAGGCCTACTTCACAGGTTCTTTATTTCATCACTTTTCTTTGTGTCATCACCTAAGGCCTACTTCACAGGTCCTTTATTTCATCACTTTTCTTTGTGTCATCACTTAAGGCCTACTTCACAGGTCCTTTATTTCATCAATTTTCTTTATGTCATCACTTAAGGCCTACTTTGCAGGTCTTTTATTACATCACTTTTCTTTGTGTCATCACTTAAGGCCTACTTCACAGGTCCTTAATTTCATCACTTTTCTTTGTATTATCACTTAAGGCCTACTTCACAGGTCCTTAATTTCATCACTTTTCTTTATGTCATCACTTAAGGCCTACTTCACAGGTCCTTTATTTCATCACTTTTCTTTGTATCAACACTTAAGGCCTACTTCACAGGTGTTTAATTTCATCACTTTTCTTTGTATCATCACTTAAGGCCTACTTCACAGGTCTTTTATTTCATCATTTTTTTCTTTATGTCATCACTTAAGGCCTACTTCACAGGTCCTTTATTTCATTATTTTTTCTTTGTCATCACTTAAGGCCTACTTCACAGGTCCTTTATTTCATCACTTTTCTTTGTATCATCACTTAAGGCCTACTTCACAGGTCCTTTATTTCATTATTTTTTTCTTTATGTCATCACTTAAGGCCTACTTCACAGGTCCTTTATTTCGTTATTTTTTCTTTGTCATCACTTAAGGCCTACTTCACAGGTCCTTTATTTCATCACTTTTCTTTGTGTCATCACTTAAGGCCTACTTCACAGGTCCTTTATTTTATCACTTTTCTTTGTATCATCACTTAAGGCCTACTTCACAGGTCTTTAATTTCATCACTTTTCTTTGTGTCATCACTTAAGGCCTACTTCACAGGTCCTTAATTTCATCACTTTTCTTTATGTCATCACTTTAGGCCTAATTCACAGGTCCTTAATTTCATCACTTTTCTTTGTATCATCACATAAGGCCTACTTCACAGGTCTTTAATTTCATCACTTTTCTTTGTATCATCACTTAAGGCCTACTTCACAGGTCCTTTGTTTCATTATTTTTTCTTTGTCATCACTTAAGGCCTAATTCACCGTTCCTTAATTTTATCACTTTTCTTTGTATTATCACTTAAGGCTTACTTCACAGGTCCTTTATTTCATCACTTTTCTTTGTGTCATCACTTAAGGCCTACTTCACAAGTCCTTTATTTCATTATTTTTTCTTTGTCATCACTTAAGGCCTACTTCACAGGTCCTTAATTTCATCACTTTTCTTGTATTATCACTTAAGGCCTACTTCACAGGTCCTTAATTTCATCATTTTTCTTTGTGTCATCACTTAAGGCCTATTTCACAGGTCCTTTATTTCATCACTTTTCTTTGTGTGATCACGTAAGGCGTACTTCACAGGTCCTTTATTTCATCAATTTTATTCGAGTTATCACTTAAGACCTACTTCACAGGTCCTCAATTTCATCACTTTTCTTTGTGTCATCACTTAAGGCCTACTTAACAGGTCCTTAATTTCATCACTTTTCTTTATGTCATCACTTAAGGCCTACTTCAATGGTCCTTAATTTCATCACTTTCCTTTGTGTCATCACTTAAGGCATACTTCACAGGTCTTTAATTTCATCACTTTCCTTTGTATCATCACTTAAGGCCTACTTCACATGTCCTCTATTTCATTATTTTTTCTTTGTCATCACTTAAGGCCTACTTCACAGGTCCTTAATTTCATCATTTTTCTTTGTATTATCACTTAAGGCCTACTTCACAGGTCCTTTATTTCTTCACTTTTATTCGTGTCATCACTTAAGGCCTACTTTACAGGTCCTTTATTTCATCACTTTTCTTTGTGTCATCACTTAAGGCCTACTTCACAGGTCCTTTATTTCATCACTTTTCTTTATGTCATTACTTAAGGCCTACTTCACAGGTCCTTTATTTCATCACTTTTCTTTGTGTCATCACTTAAGGCCTAATTCACAGGTCCTTTATTTCATCACTTTTCTTTGTGTCATCACTTAAGGCCTACTTCATAGGTCCTTTATTTCATTATTTTTTTCTTTATGTCATCACTTAAGGCCTACTTCACAGGTCCTTTATTTCATTATTTTTTCTTTGTCATCACTTAAGGCTTACTTCACACGTCCTTTATTTCATCACTTTTATTTGTGTCATCACTTAAGGCCTACTTCACAGGTCCTTTATTTCATCACTTTTATTCATGTCATCACTTAAGGCCTACTTCACAGGTTCTTTTTTTCATCACTTTTCTTTGTGTCATCACTTGAGGCCTACTTCACAGGTCCTTTCTTTCATAATTTTCTTTCTGTCATCACTTAAGGCCTACTTCACAGGTCCTTTATTTCATTATTTTTATTCGTGTCATCTTTTATGGCCTATTTCACAGGTCCTTTATTTCATCACTTTTCTTTGTGTCATCACTTAAGGCCTACTTCACAGGTCCTTTATTTCATCACTCTTTTGGTGTCATCAGTTAAGGGCTACTTCATGGGTCCTTTATTTCATCACTGCTTTACTTTGTGTCATCACTTAGGGCTTTTACAGGTTCTATTTTCGTCACACTCATCTCCCTTAAGGTTTTCTTCAAAGTTTTATGTACTTTTTTCTTTACTGTCCTCCCTTTAACTCTCTCTCTTCTTATTTCTTTCTCCAAGCATTTAATATTTCAATATTCTTCTTTGTACTTCCATGTTCAAGCCTCTAATAACCTTTCCCACTTCCTTCTTCTTCGTACTTCCCTATCCACTCTTATGACCATTTTCTCCATCTCTTTCTTCTTTGTACATCCTTATCCGATGCTCTACTAGTCACCATTTCCATCTTTTTCTTCTATGTACTTCCTTTTCCCACACTCTAATCCCGTTTTCCATCTCGTTCTTCTTTGTACTTCCTTATCCCAGGCTCTGATCACATTCTCCATCTTTCTTTTTTGTACTTTCCTATCCAACACTCTAATCACCCTCTTCACCTCTTTCTTCTTTGTACATCCTTATACGACGCTGTATTAGTCACTACCTCAATCTCGTTCTTCTTTGTACTTCCTTATCCCACTCTCTAGTCACCCTCTCCATCTTGTTCTTTGTACATCCTTATCCGACGCTCTACTAGTCACCATCTCAATCTTGTTCTTCTTTCCTTATTCCACGCTGTCGTCACATTCTCCATCTCTTTCTTCTCTGTACTTCCTTATCCAACGCTCTAAACACCTTCTCGATCTCTTCCTTCTTTGTACAGTCTTATCCCACGCTATAGTCAACCATCTCCGTCTCGTTCTTCTTTGTATTTCCTTATCCCACTCTCTAGTTACTCTCTCAATCTCGTTCTTCTTTGTGCTTCTTTATCCAGTGTTGCAATTACATTCTCCATCTCTTTCTTCTCTGTACTTCTATGTCCAGTTTCAATTCCTACCTACTCTCTTCCTCGCTTTCCCTGGACATGCTTGGTATTTTGCTTCTTTTGCTTCCTTTCCCAGTATCTGTTCCAGAACATCCTCTCGGTTACTCTTCATTTAATTTATTGTTGCTATTTTCGTTATTTAATTTTTTTTTCTATTTTTTTTATTTATTTTTATCCTTTTTTTACTATTTTCATTATTTTATTAGTTTTGTTTCTTAATTTCATATTATTATTTTTTTATTATTTTCATTATTTTCTTCGCTTTTTATTTATTTATTTATTTTTATTATTTTTACTGCTTTTTATGATTTTATTCTTTTGTATTTCTTTATTGTCTTTTATCATTTTTACTATTTTCATTATTTTATTCGTTTTTTTTATTTCTTTGTTTACTTTTATTATTTTATATTCTTTTTATTATTTTATTCGTTTTCTATTTCATTATCTAATTTTGTTATTTTTTCATTCATTCATCCATTCATTCATTCATTCATTCATTCATTTAATTCATCATTTAAGGCCTTCATCACAGATCCCTTGTTTCATCACCTTTGGTTTCTTTTCTTTGTCTCATCACTTATTTTTTTTTTTTTTTTAGGATAGGAAAGTGGGAGAAAATATTAGAGTAAATAGTAAAAGAGAAAGTGGGTGGGAAGAGAAGTGTGAAAGAAAGTAAGAGATAAAAAGAGTGTGGGCTTGACCACACAGCTATTTTTAATATACATTGGATGGTAGCCGCTTGTTTCTCTTGTTTGACTAATATTTTATTTTTTTTTTTGTATTTGCTACTGGTGACATTTTACTAATTTTAGTCTTTTCTTTCCCAGGTGAAATGGTGAACAAACGAGCTGAAGGTAAGTGCTGCAGGAACAGGTGAGTACAGCAGGAACAGGTAGGTGCAACAGGAACAGAACAGGTAAGTGCAATGTAAACAGGTAGTAAATAAGTTTTTTTTTTTTTTTTTTTTGACAGAACCACAGCTATCCTATGTAAAAACATGAAAAATAAAAGATGTCCGTAGACAAAAACCCAACTAAAAAGGCCCCTAACAGCTCGACTGTCAAAAAAGGTAAGAGTTTTACTATGGTATCTCATTTTTTCTTGTATTCCTCTTGCTTTCTTCTTCTAATTGCTTTTAATGTTAATATTATCTTCTCTCTTCTTTCTTCTTTTTCTTCTTTCTTCTTTTCTTGTTTCTTGCTTTCTTCTTTCTTCATCTTATTTCTTTCTTTTTTTCTTCTTTTTTTTTTTTTTTAGGTTATAGTATTCTAATCACTACTTCTTTTACAGGTTAATACACTTAAGGCTTTTTCTTTATTTTATCACTTAAGGCCTACTTCACAGGTCCTTTATTTTATCACTTCTTTTCTTTGTTTCTTCACTTCTTCTCTTTGTTTCATCACTTAAGACTTTTTTTTATCACTTAAGGCCTACTTCACAGGTCCTTTATTCTATCACTTTTCCTTGTTTCATTATTAAGGCCTACTTCACAGGTCCTTTATTTCATCACATCTCTTTGTTTCACCAATTTTGGCTTTCTTTTCTTTTTTTTTCGTATTATTTTTTTTCATTATTTTGTTCGCTTTTTATTTATTTATTTATTTTTATTATTTTTACTGCTTTTTATGATTTTATTCTTTTGTATTTCTTTATTGTCTTTTATCATTTTTACTATTTTCATTATTTTATTCGTTTTTTTATTTCTTTGTTTACTTTTATTATTTTATATTCTTTTTATTATTTTATTCGTTTTCTATTTCATTATCTAATTTTTTTTTTCATTCATTCATTCATTCATTCATTCATTCATTCATTCATTCATTCATTTGATTAATCATTTAAGGCCTTCTTCACAGATCCCTAGTTTCATCAGATTTGGTTTCTTTTCTTTGTCTCATCACCTAAGTCTTTTTCTTTATTTTATCACGTAAGGCCTACTTCACAGGTCCTTTATTTTATCACTTCTTTTCTGTGTTTCTTCACTTCTTCTCTGTTTCATCACTTAAGACTTTTTTTTTATCACTTAAGGCCTACTTCACAGGTCCTTTATTCTATCACTTTTCCTTATTTAATTATTAAGGCTTACCTCACAGGTCCTTCACTTCATCGCTTTTTCCTTCTTTCTTTCTTTATTTATTTATTTTTCATAATTTAAGGCCTACTTCACAGGTCCTTCGTTTCATCACTTTAGTTTTTTCCTTGTTTCAGCAATTAAGGCCTTCTACACAGGTCCTTTAATTCGTCACCTGTTTTCATTGTTTCGTCACTAGGTCGAACTTTCTTCGTTTTAAGGCTTTTTCTTTGTTTCTTTTCTTAAGGACTTTGTTTCATCACTTTCATCGCACTATATTAATGACAGTATTTATTATCTTCTTGCACGTGTTTTTATTCCTCATTAATGTCCTTACTTCTTTTTGTTTTCCATATCCAGCTTTCGATTCACCTGAGACTTCTTCAGCGGAGCAGGACGTCCTGCTTCTTCGGTAGCTGGAGAGCGAATGACTTATGTAGTGAAGGAGCCGCATTATATCCAGTTCAGTAATGTCCTTACTTCTTTCGTGAGCGTGTTTATATGACTTCAGCAGTTTCGCTAGGTTTTCCATATCCAGCTTTCGGCTCATATGACCCTTCTTCAGCGGAGCATGAGACCACGAGAGGCTTGTCTCCGGCACATTGCTAAACCTGCTTGTTCAACTCTCCTGTCATAAGGTGCGCACCCCTTAATATTTAGGAACACGATTCATCCATTTGTAGAATAAGAGACAGGTTGGAGTTAGGCACGAGTCGCCAGCCAATCAGCTACTTGCTAAGACATAAACCGGCAACTGAAAAGTAAGTGAAGTTAAGAATATGTTTATCTTATCCTCGTTATATTACCCTCGCATAATGTGCATTTCATTTCAGCCAAACATTACTGAGGCAACAGGACCGTAGATTGATGACCATATTCATTATCTTCTTGCACGTGTTTTTTTATTCCTCATTAATGTCCTTACTTCTTTTTGTTTTCCATATCGAGCTTTCGACTCACCTGAGCCTTCTTCAGCGGAGCAGGACGTCCTGCTTCTTCGGTAGCTGGAGAGCGAATGACGTATGTAGTGAAGGAGCCGCATTATATCCAGTTCAGTTTTATTCCTTATTAATGTCCTTACTTCTTTTGTAAGCGTGTTTATGACTTCGGCAGTTTCGCTAGGTTTTCCATATCCAGCTTTCGGCTCACCTGACCCTTCTTCAGCGGAGCACGAGACCACGAGAGGTACATTGCTAAACCTGCTTGTTCAACTCTCCTGTCATAAGGTGTGCACCCCTTAATATTTAGGAACACTATTCATCCATTTGTAGAATAAGAGACAGGTTGGAGTTAGGCACGAGTCGCCAGCCAATCAGCTACTTGCTAAGACATAAACCGGCAACTGAAAAGTAAGTGAAGTTAAGAATATGTTTATCTTATATCCTCGTTATACTACCTTCGCATAATGTGCATTTCATTTCAGCCCAACATTACTAGGACAACAGGACCGTAGATTGATGACAGTATTTATTATCTTGCACGTGTTTTTATTCCTCATTAATGCCCTTACTTACTTACTTTTGTTTTCCATATCCAGCTTTCGACTCACCAGAGCCTTCTTCAGCGGAGCAGGACGTCCTGCTTCTTCGGTAGCTGGAGAGTGAATGACTTATGTAGTGAAGGAGCCGCATTATATCCAGTTGTTTTATTCCTTATTAATGTCCTTACTTCTTTTGTAAGCGTGTTTATGACTTCGGCAGTTTCGCTAGGCTTTCTATATCCAGCTTTCGGCTCACCTGACTCGTCTTCAGCGGAGCAGGACGTCCTGCTCCTTCGGTAGCTGGAGAGCGAATGGCTTAGGTAGTGAGGGAGCCGCATTATATACACATTTAATGTATGCGCGGATCCTCGTGTCTGATTGGCCGAGACGTTCTATCTTCTGATTGGCTATTCACTGCCTTCCGTCGCACGCTGTGAAGGACTTGGAGATCCTGTGCCTGGATTTAAGTTCGAGTAATTTTTTATTTTATTTTATTTTTTTATGATAATGCTTTCATTATTGTGAGGTGTTTGGCGTCGCTGCACATGGTTGTATTTTCTTCCAAAATACTTCTTTTGTAAGCGTGTTTATGACTTCGGCAGTTTCGCTAGGTTTTCCATATCCAGCTTTCGGCTCACCTGACCCTTCTTCAGCGGAACACGAGAGCACGAGAGGTACATTGCTAAACCTGCTTGTTCAACTCTCCTGTCATTATGTGCGCACCCCTTAATATTTAGGAACATGATTCATCCATTTGTAGAATAAGTGACAGGTTGGAGTTAGGCACGAGTCGCCAGCCAATCAGCTACTTGCTAAGACATAAACCGGCAACTGAAAAGTAAGTGTAGTTAAGAATATGTTTATCTTATCCTCGTTATACTACCTTCGCATAATGTGCATTTCATTTCAGCCAAACATTACTAAGGCAACAGGACCGTAGATTTATGACAATATTTATTATCTTCTTGCACGTGTTTTTATTCCTCATTAATGCCCTTACTTCTTTTTGTTTTCCATATCCAGCTTTCGACTCATCTGAGCCTTCTTCAGCGGAGCAGAACGTCCTGCTTCTTCGGTAGCTGGAGAGCGAATGACTTATGTAGTGAAGGAGCCCCATTATATCCAGTTCAGATTTATTCCTTATTAATGTCCTTACTTCTTTTGTAAACGTGTTTATGACTTCGGCAGTTTCGCTAGGTTTTCCATATCCAGCTTTCGGCTCACCTGACCCTTCTTCAGCGGTGCACGAGACCACGAGAGGCTTGTCTCCGGCACATTGCTAAACCTGCTTGTTCAACTCTCTTGTCATAAGGTGCGCATTCCTTAATATTTAGGAACGTGATTCATCCATTTGTAGAATAAGAGACAGGTTGGAGTTAGGCACGAGTCGCCAGCCAATCAGCTACTTGCTAAGACATAAACCGGTAACTGAAAAGTAAAAGAAGTTAAGAATATGTTTATCTTATCCTCGTTATACTACCTTCGCATAATATGCATTTCATTTCAGCCAAACATTACTAAGGCAACAGGACCGTAGATTGATGACAATATTTATTATCTTCTTGCACGTGTTTTTATTCCTCATTAATGCCCTTACTTCTTTTTGTTTTCCATATCCAGCTTTCGACTCACCAGAGCCTTCTTCAGCGGAGCAGGACGTCCTGCTTCTTCGGTAGCTGGAGAGCGAATGACTTATGTAGTGAAGGAGCCGCATTATATCCAGTTCAGTTTTATTCCTTATTAATGTCCTTACTTCTTTTGTAAGCGTGTTTATGACTTCGGCAGTTTCGCTAGGCTTTCTATATCCAGCTTTCGGCTCACCTGACCCTTCTTCAGCGGAGTAGGACGTCCTGCTCCTTCGGTAGCTGGAGAGCGAATGGCTTAGGTAGTGAGGGAGCCGCATTATATCCACATTTAATGTGTGCGCGGGTCCTCGTGTCAGATTGGCCGAGACGTTTTATCTTCTGATTGGCTATTCACTGCCTTGCGTCGCACGCTGTAAAGGGCTTGGAGATCCTGTGCCTGGATTTAAGTTCGAGAAATTTTTTTTTTTTTATGATAATGCTTCCGTTATTGTGAGGTGTTTGGCGTCACTGCAGATGGTTGTATTTGCTTCCAAAATACTTCTTGTGAGAGAGGTGTTGTGTATTCGCTTTAGATGATTCTTGAATGCCCCCGCGGCAAGATACTAGGCGTGGATTTCTTTAAAGGAAAGATAGAAGTTTGGAAGAGGTTGAAAAGAGAAGTGTAAAAGTAAGGGAAATATGAAGGAGAGTTGGGCGTCCTGCTTCTTTGGAAGATGGAGAGCGAATGGCTTGGGTAGTAAGGGAGCCGCATTATATTCCGTTTTTTTGTGTAATGCCAGAGCGGTTCCTCATGTCTGATTGGCCGAGACTTTCTCTCTTCTGATTGACTGTTCACGGCTTCGCATCGCACTCTGGGGAGAGCTTGGAGATCCTCTGCCTGGATGTTGAGTTTACGGAATGTTTCTTTTATGTATAAAGAGATCCTTAATTTCATCACTTTTCTTTATATCATCACTTAAGGCCTACTTCACAGGTCCTTTATTTCATCACTTTTATTCGTGTCATCACTTAAGGCCTACTTCACAGGTCCTTTATTTCATCACTTTTATTCGTGTCATCACTTAAGGCCTACTTCACAGGTCCTTTATTTCATCAATTTTCTTTGTGTCATCACTTAAATCCTACTTCACAGGTCCTTAATTTCATCACTTTTCTTTATATCATCACTTAAGGCCTACTTCACAGGTCCTTTATTTCATCACTTTTATTCGTGTCATCACTTAAGGCCTACTTCACAGGTCCTTTATTTCATCAATTTTCTTTGTGTCATCACTTAAGGCCTACTTCACAGGTCCTTAATTTCATCACTTTTCTTTATGTCATCACTTAAGGCCTACTTCACAGGTCATTAATTTCATCACTTTTCTTTCTATCATCACTTAAGGCCTACTTCACAGGTATATAATTTCATCACTTTTCTTTGTATCATCAGTTAAGGCCTACTTCCCAGGTCCTTTATTTCATTTTTTTTTTTTTTTTGTCATCACTTAAGGCCTACTTTACAGGTCCTTAATTTCATCACTTTTCTTTGTATTATCACTTAAGGCCTACTTCACAGGTCCTTTATTTCATCACTTTTCTTTGTGTCATCACTTAAGGCCTACTTCACAAGTCCTTTATTTCATTATTTTTTCTTTGTCATCACTTAATGCCTACTTCACAGGTCCTTAATTTCATCTCTTTTCTTTGTATTATCGCTTAAGGCCTACTTGACAGGTCCTTAATTTCATCACTTTTCTTTGTGTCATCACTTAAGGCCTACTTCACAGGTCCTTTATTTCATCAATTTTCTTTGTGTCATCACTTGAGGCCTACTTCACAGGTCCTTTATTTCATTATTTTTTCTTTATGTCATTACTTAAGGCCTACTTCACAGGTCCTTTATTTCATTATTTTTTCTTTCTCATCACTTAAGGCCTACTTCACAGGTCCTTAATTTCATCACTTTTCTTTGTGTCATCACTTAAGGCCTACTTCACAGGTCCTTAATTTCATCACTTTTCTTTATGTCATCACTTAACGCCTACTTCACAGGTCCTTAATTTCATCACTTCTCTTTGTGTCATCACTTAAGGCCTACTTCACAGGTCCTTAATTTCATCACTTCTCTTTATGTCATCACTTAAGGCCTACTTCAGAGGTCCTTAATTTCATCACTTTCCTTTGTATCATCACTTAAGGCCTACTTCACAGGTCTTTAATTTCATCACTTTTCTTTGTATCATCACTTAAGGCCTACTTCACAGGTCCTTTATTTCATTATTTTTTATTTGTCATCACTTAAGGCCTACTTCACAGGTCCTTAATTTCATCACTTTTCTTTGTATTATCACTTAAGGCCTACTTCACAGGTCCTTTATTTCATCACTTTTATTCGTGTCATCACTTAAGGCCTACTTCACAGGTCCTTTATTTCATCACTTTTCTTTCTGTCATCACTTAAGGCCTACTTCACAGGTATTTAATTTCATCACTTTTCTTTATGTCATCACTTAAGGCCTACTTCACAGGTCCTTTATTTTATCACTTTTCTTTGTATCATCACTTAAGGCCTACTTCACAGGTCTTTAATTTCATCACTTTTCTTTGTATCATCACTTAAGGCCTACTTCACAGGTCCTTTATTTCATTATTTTTCTTTGACATCACTTAAGGCCTACTTCACAGGTCCTTAATTTCATCACTATTCTTTGTATTATCACTTAAGGCCTACTTCACAGGTCCTTTATTTCATCACTTTTCTTTGTGTCATCACTTAAGGCCTACTTCACAAGTCCTTTATTTCATTATTTTTTCTTTGTCATCACTTAAGGCCTACTTCACAGGTCCTTAATTTCATCTCTTTTCTTTGTATTATCACTTAAGGCCTACTTCACAGGTCCTTAATTTCATCACTTTTCTTTGTATCATCACTTAAGGCCTACTTCACAGGTCCTTTATTTCATCACTTTTCTTTGTGTCATCACTTGAGGCCTACTTCACAGGTCCTTTATTTCATTATTTTTTTCTTTATGTCATCACTTAAGGCCTACTTCATAGGTCCTTTATTTCATTATTTTTTCTTTGTCATCACTTAAGGCCTACTTCACAGGTCCTTTATTTCATCACTTTTCTTTGTATCTTCACTTAAGGCCTACTTCACAGGTCCTATATTTCATTATTTTTTTCTTTATGTCATCACTTAAGGCCTACTTCACAGGTCCTTTATTTCATTATTTTTTCTTTGTCATCACTTAAGGCCTACTTCACAGGTCCTTAATTTCATCACTTTTCTTTGTATCATCACTTAAGGCCTACTTCACAGGTCTTTAATTTCATCACTTTTCTTTTTATCATCAGTTAAGGCCTACTTCACAGGTCCTTTATTTCATTATTTTTTCTTTGTCATCACTTAAGGCCTAATTCACAGGTCCTTAATTTTATGACTTTTCTTTGTATTATCACTTAAGGCCTACTTCACAGGTCCTTTTTTTCATCACTTTTCTTTGTGTCATCACTTAAGGCCTAATTCACAAGTCCTTTATTTCATTATTTTTTCTTTGTCATCACTTAAGGCCTACTTCACAGGTCCTTAATTTCATCACTTTTCTTTGTGTCATCACTTAAGGCCTACTTCACAAGTCCTTAATTTCATCACTTTTCTTTATGTCATCACTTAAGGCCTACTTCACAGGTCCTTAATTTCATCACTTTCCTTTGTATCATCACTTAAGGCCTACTTCACAGGTCTTTAATTTCATCACTTTTCTTTGTATCATCACTTAAGGCCTACTTCACAGGTCCTTTATTTCATTATTTTTTCTTTGTCATCACTTAAGGCCTACTTCACAGGTCCTTAATTTCATCACTTTTCTTTCTATTATCACTTAAGGCCTACTTCACAGGTCCTTTATTTCATCACTTTTCTTTCTGTCATCACTTAAGGCCTACTTCACAGGTCCTTTATTTCATTATTTTTTTCTTTATGTCATCACTTAAGGCCTACTTCACAGGTCCTTTATTTCATTATTTTTTCTTTGTCATCACTTAAGGCCTACTTCACACGTCCTTTATTTCATCACTTTTATTTGTGTCATCACTTAAGGCCTACTTCACAGGTCCTTTATTTCATCACTTTTATTTATGTCATCACTTAAGGCCTACTTCACAGGTTCTTTATTTCATGACTTTTCTTTGTGTCATCACCTAAGGCCTATTTCACAGGTCCTTTATTTCATCACTTTTCTTTGTGTCATCACCTAAGGCCTACTTCACAGGTCCTTTATTTCATCACTTTTCTTTATGTCATCACTTAAGGCCTACTTCGCAGGTCTTTTATTTCATCACTTTTCTTTGTGTCATCACTTAAGGCCTACTTCACAGGTCCTTTATTTCATTATTTTTTTCTTTATGTCATCACTTAAGGCCTACTTCACAGGTCCTTTATTTCATTATTTTTTCTTTGTTATCACTTAAGGCCTACTTCACACGTCCTTTATTTCATCACTTTTATTTGTGTCATCAATTAAGGCCTACTTCACAGGTTCTTTATTTCATCACTTTTATTTATGTCATCACTTAAGGCCTACATCACAGGTTCTTTATTTCATGACTTTTCTTTGTGTCATCACCTAAGGCCTATTTCACAGGTCCTGTATTTCATCACTTTTCTTTGTGTCATCACCTAAGGCCTACTTCACAGGTCCTTTATTTCATCACTTTTCTTTATGTCATCACTTAAGGCCTACTTCGCAGGTCTTTTATTTCATCACTTTTCTTTGTGTCATCACTTAAGGCCTACTTCACAGGTCCTTTATTTCATCACTTTTCTTTCTGTCATCACTTAAGGCCTACTTCACATGTCCTTTATTTCATCACTTTTATTCGTGTCATCACTTAAGGCCTTCTTCACAGGTCCTTTATTTCATCACTTTTCTTTGTGTTTTCACTTAACGCCTATTTCACGGGTCCTTTATTTCATCACTTTTATTCATATCATCACTTCAGGCCTACTTCACAGGTCCTTTATTTCATCACTTTTCTTTGTATCATCACTTAAGGTCTACTTCACAGGTCCTTAATTTCATCACTTTTCTTTATGTCATCACTTAAGGCCTACTTCACAGGTCCTTTATTTCATCACTTTTCTTTGTGTCATCATTTAAAGCCTACTTCACAGATCCTTTATTTCAAAACTTTTCTTTGTGTCATCACTTAAGTTCTACTTCACAGGTCCTTAATTTCATCACTTTTCTCTATGTCATCACTTAAGGCCTACTTCACAGGTCCTTAATTTCATCACTTTTCTTTGTATCATCACTTAAGGCCTACTTCACAGGTCCTTAATTTCATCACTTTTCTTTGTATCATCACTTAAGGCCTACTTCACAGGTCTTTTATTTCATTATTTTTTCTTTGTCATCACTTAAGGCCTACTTCACAGGTCCTTAATTTCATCACTTTTCTTTGTATTATCACTTAAGTCCTACTTGACAGGTCATTTATTTCATCACTTTTCTTTGTGTCATCACTTAAGGCCTACTTCCCAGGTCCTTTATTTCATGACTTTTCTTTGTATTATCACTTAAGGCCTACTTCACAGGTCCTTAATTTCATCATTTTTTTTTGTATCGTCACTTAAGGCCTACTTCACAGGTCCTTAATTTCATTATTTTTTTCTTTATGTCATCACTTGAGGCCTACTTCACAGGTCCTTTATTTCATTATTTTTTCTTTGTCATCACTTAAGGCTTACTTCACACGTCCTTTATTTCATCACTTTTATTTGTGTCATCACTTAAGGCCTACTTCACAGGTCCTTTATTTCATCACTTTTCTTTTTGTCATCACTTAAGGCCTACTTCACAGGTTCTTCATTTCATCACTTTTCTTTGTGTCATTACTTGAGGCCTATTTCACAGGTCCTTTATTTCATCATTTTCTTTCTGTCATCACTTAAGGCCTACTTCACAGGTCCTTTATTTCATCACTTTTATTCGTGTCATCTTTTATGGTCTATTTCACAGGTCCTTTATTTCATCACTTTTCTTTGTGTCATCACTTAAGGCCTACTTCACAGGTCCTTTATTTCATCACTTTTCTTTGTGTCAACACTTAAGGCCTACTTCATAGGTCCTTTATTTCATCACTGCTTTACTTTGTGTCATCACTTAGGGCTTTTACAGGTTCTATTTTCGTCACGCTCATCTTCCTTAAGGTTTTCTTCACAGTTTTATGTACTTATCCCTTTACTGTCTTCCCTTTAACTCTTTCTTCTTATTTCCTTCCTCAATCATTTAATCTTTCAATATTCTTCTTCTTTGTACTTCCATGTCCAAGCCTCTAATAACCTTTCCCACTTCCTTCTTCTCCTTACTGTCTTACCTTTAACTTTTTCTTCTTATTTCCTTCCTCAATCATTTAATCTTTTAATATTCTTCTTCTTTGTACTTCCATGTCCAAGCCTCTAATAACCTTTCCCACTTCCTTCTTCTAAGTACTTCCCTATCCAATCTTATAACCATTTTTTCCATCTCTTTCCTCTTTGTACATCCTTATCCGATGCTCTACCAGTCACCATCTATTCTCTGTACTTCTTTATCCCACGCTCTAGTCACCCTCTCCATCTTGTTCTTCTTTATACATCTTTATCCGATGCTCTACTAGTCACTATCTCAATCTCGTTCTTCTTTTTACTTCCTTATTCCACGTTCTAGTCACCTTCTCCATCTTGTTCTTTGTACATCCTTATCCGACGCTCTATTAGTCATCCTCTCCATCTCGTTCTTCTTTGTACTTCCTTATGCAACACTTTGATCACATTCTCCATGTTTCTTCTTTGTACTTTCTTATCTAACACTGTAATCACCCTCTTCACCTCTTTCTTCTTTGTACATCCTTATCCGACGCTCTACTAGTTACTATCTCGATCTCGTTCTTCTTTGTACTTCCTTATTCCACTTCCTACTAGTTATCCTCTCCATCTCGTTCTTCTTTGTACTTCCTTATCCCATGCTCTAGTGACCCTCTCCATCTTGTTTTTCTTTGTACATCCTTATCCGACGCTCTACTAGTCACCATCTCAATCTCGTTCTTTTTTGTATTTCCATAATCCACGTTCTAGTCACCCTCTCCATCTTGTTCTTTGTGTATCCTTATCTGACGCCCTACTAGTCACCATCTCAATCTCGTTCTTCTTTGTATTTCCTTATCTCATGAAAACTAGTCACCCTCTCCATGTCGTTCTTCTTTGTACTTACTTATCCCACGCTTTACTAGTCACCCTCTCCATCTCCTTCTTCTTTTTACTTCTTTATCCAGTGCTCTAATCACATTCTCCATCTCTTTCTTCTCTGTACTTTTTTATCCAACGCTTTAATCACCCTCTCGATATCTTCCTTCTTTGTACAGCCTTATCCCATGTTCTAGTCAGCCTTTCCATCTCGTTCTTCTTTGTACTTCTTTATGCAAAGCTCTGATCACATTCTCCATCTTTTTTCTTTGTACTTTCTTATCCAACACTGTAATCACCCTCTTCCCCTCTTTCTTTTTTGTTTATCTTTATCCGACGCTCTACTAGTCACTATCTCAATCTTGTTCTTCTTTGTACTTCCTTATCCCACGCTCTAGTCACCCTCTCCATCTTGTGCTTCTTTGTACATCCTTATCCAACGCTCTACTAGTCACTATCTCAATCTCCTTCTTCTTTGTACTTCCGTATCCCACGCTCTAATCACCCTCTTCATTTTGTTCTTCTTTGTACAACCTTATCTGACGCTCTACTAGTCACCATCTCAATCTCGTTCTTCTCTGTACTTCCTTATCTCATGAAAAACAAGTCACCCTCTCCATCTCGTTCTTCTTTGTACTTTTTTTTGTAACGCTCTGATCACATTCTCCATCTTTCTTCTTTGAATTTTTCTATCTAACACTGTAATCACCCTCTTCACCTCTTTCTTCTTTGTACATCCTTATCCGACGCTCTACTAATCACTATCTCAATCTCGTTCTTCTTTCTACTTCCTTATTCCAAGTTCTAATCACCCTCTTCATTTTGTTCTTCTTTGTACATCTTTATCTGACGCTCTACTAGTCACCATCTCAATCTCGTTTTTCTTTGTACTTCCTTATTCCAAGTTCTAGTCACCCTCTCCATCTTCTTCTTCTTCGTACATCTTTATCTGACGCTCTACTAGTCACCATCTCAATCTCGTTTTTCTTTGTAATTCCTTATCCCATGCTCAACTAGTCACCCTCTCCATCTCGTTTTTCTTTGTACTTCCTTATCCAGCGATCTACTAATCACCCTCTCCATCTCCTTCTTCTTTGTACTTCCTTTTCCAGCGCTCTAATCACATTCTCCATCTCTTTCTTCTCTGTACTCCCTTATCGAACGCTCTAATCACCCTCTCGATATCTTCCTTCTTTGTACAGCCTTATCCCACGCTCTAGTCACCCTCTCCATCATTTTCTTCTTTGTACTTCCTTATGCAACGCTCTGATCACATTCTCCATCTCTCTTCTTTGTACTTTCCTATCTAACACTGTAATCACCCTCTTCACCTCTTTCTTCTTTGAACATCCTTATCCGATGCTCTACTAGTAACCATCTCAATCTCGTTCTTCTTTGTACTTCCTTATTCGACGCTCTAGTCTTCCTCTCCATCTTGTTCTTCTTTGTACATCCTTATCCAACGCTCTACTAGTCACCATCTGAATCTCATTCTTCTTTATATTTCCTTATTCCACTCCCTACTAGTCACCCTCTCCATCTCGTTCTTCTTTGTACTTCCTTGTCCCACGCTCTAGTCACCCTCTCCATCTCCTTTATACATCCTTATCCGACGCTCTACTAATCACTATCTCAATCTCGTTCTTCTTTGTACTTCCTTATTCCACGTTATAGTCACCCTCTCCATCTTGTTCTTCTTTGTACATCCTTATATGACGCTCTACTAGTCACCATCTCAATCTCGTTCTTCTTTGTACATCCTTGTCCGACGCTCAACTAGTCACCCTCTCCATCTCGTTCTTCTTTGTACTTCCTTATCCCACACTCTACTAGTCACCCTCTCCATCTCCTTCTTCTTTGTTCTTCATTATCCAGTGCTCTAATCACATTCTCCATCTCTTTCTTCTCTGTACTTCCTAATCCAACGCTCTAATCACCCTCTCGATCTCTTCCTTCTTTGTACAGCCTTATCCCACACTCTAGCTAACCTCTCCATCTCGTTCTTCTTTGTACTTCCTTATGTAACGCTCTAATGACATTCTCCATCTTTCTTCTTTGTACTTTTCTATCCAACACTGTAATCACCCTCTTCACCTCATTCTTCTTTGTACTTCCTTATCCCACGCTCTACTAGTCACCCTCTCCATCTTGTTCTTCTTTGTACATCCTTATCCAACGCTCTACTAGTCACCATTTCAATCTCGTTCTTCTTTGTACGTCCTTATCCCACGCTCTAGTCACCCTCTCCATCTTGTGCTTCTTTGTACATCCTTATCCAACGCTCTACTAGTCACTATCTCAATCTCCTTCTTTGTACTTTCGTATCCCACGCTCTAATCACCCTCTCCATTTTGTTCTTCTTTGTACAACCTTATCTGACACTCTACTAGTCACCATTTCAATCTCGTTCTTCTTTGTACTTCCTTATCCCACGCTCTACTAATCACCCTCTCCATCTCCTTCTTCTTTGTACTTCCTTATCCAGCGCTCTAATCACATTCTCCATTTTCTTCTTCTCTGTACTTCCTTATGCAACGCTATAATCACCCTCTCGATCTCTTCCTTCTTTGTACAAACTTATCTCACGCTCTAGTCACCCTCTCCTCTCGTTCTTCTTTGTACTTCCTTATGCAACGTTCTCATCACATTCTCCATCCTTCTTCTTTGTACTTTCCTATCCAACTTTGTAATCACCCTTTTCACCTCTTTCTTCTTTGTATATCCTTATCAGACGCTCTACTAGTCACTATCTCAAAATCGTTCTTCTTTGTACTTCCTTATCCCACGCTCTAGTCACACTCTCCATCTTGTTCTTCATTGTACATCCTTATCCGACGCTCTACTAGTCACTATCTCAATCTCGTTCTTCTTTGTACTTCTTTATTCCACGTTCTAGTCACCCTCTCCATCTTGTTCTTTGTGTATCCTTATCTGACGCCCTACTAGCCACCATCTCAATCTCGTTCTTCTTTGTATTTCCTTATCCCACGCTTTACTAGTCACCCTCTCCATCTCCTTCTTCTTTTTACTTCTTTATCCAGTGCTCTAATCACATTCTCTATATCTTTCTTCTCTGTACTTTTTTATCCAACGCTTTAATCACCCTCTCGATATCTTCCTTCTTTGTACAGCCTTATCCCATGCTCTAGTCACCTTTTCCATCTCGTTCTTCTTTGTACTTCCTTATGTAACGCTCTGATCACATTCTCCATCTTTCTTCTTTGAATTTTCCTATCTAACACTGTAATCACCCTCTTCACCTCTTTCTTCTTTGTACATCCTTATCCGACACTCTACTAGTCACCATCTCAATCTCGTTCTTCTTTATACTTCCTTATTCCACGTTCTAGTCACCCTCTCCCTCTTGTTCTTCTTTGTACATCCTTATCTGATGTTCTACTAGTCAACATCTCAATCTCGTTCTTCTTTGTACTTCCTTATCTTACGCTAAACTAGTCACCCTCGTCATCTCCTTCTTCTTTGTACTTCCTTATCCAGTACTCTAATCACATTCTCCATCTCTTTCTTCTCTGTACTTCCTTATCCAATGCTCTAATCACCCTCTTGATCTCTTCCTTCTCTGTACAGCCTTTTCCCTCGCTCTAGTCACCCTCTCCATCTCGTTCTTCTTTGTACTTCCTTATGTAACGCTCTGATCACATTCTCCTTTCTTCTTTGTACTTTTCTATCCAACACTGTAATCACCCTCTTCACCTCTTTCTTCTTTGTACATCCTTATCCGACGCTCTGCTAGTCACTACTTCAATCTCGTTTTTCTTTGTACTTCCTTATCCCACGCTCTAGTCATACTCTACATTTTGTTCTTGTTTGTACATCCTTATCCGACGCTTTACTAGTCACCATCTCAATCTCTTTCTTCTTTGTACTTCTTTATGCCACGTTTTAGTCACCCTCTCCATCTTGTTCTTCTTTGTACATCCTTATCTGACGCTCTACTAGTCACCATCTCAATCTCGTTCTTCTTTGTACTTACTTATCCCACGCTTTACTAGTCACCCTCTCCATCTCCTTCTTCTTTTTACTTCTTTATCCAGTGCTCTAATCACATTCTCCATCTCTTTCTTCTCTGTACTTTTTTATACAACACTTTAATCACCCTCTCGATATCTTCCTTCTTTATACAGCCTTATCCCATGCTCTAGTCAGCCTTTCCATCTCGTTCTTTATGCAACGCTCTGATCACATTCTCCATCTTTCTTCTTTGTACTTTCTTATCCAACACTGTAATCACCCTCTTCACGTCTTTCTTTTTTGTTTATCTTTATCCAACGCTCTACTAGTCTCTATCTCAATGTCGTTCTTCTTTGTACTTTCTTATTCCACGCTCTAGTCACCCTCTCCATCTTGTTCTTCTTTGTACATCTTTATCTGACACTCTACTAATCACCATTTCAATCTTGTTCTTCTTTGTACTTCCTTATCCCATGTTCAACTAGTCACCCTCTCCATCTCGTTCTTCTTTGTACTTCTTTATCCAGCGCTCTAATCACATTTTCCATCTCTTTCTTCTCTGTACTTCCTTATGCAACGCTATAATCACCCTCTCGATCTCTTTCTTCTTTGTACTTCCTTATCCAGTGCTGTAATAACATTCTCCATCTCTTTCTTCTCTGTACTTCCTTATGCAACGCTATAATCACCCTCTCGATCTCTTCCTTCTTTGTACAAACTTATCCCACGCTCTATTCACCCTCTCCTCTCGTTCTTCTTTGTACTTCCGTATCCAGTGCTCTAATCACATTCTCCATCTCTTTCTCCTCTGTACTTCCTTATCCAACCCTTTAATAACCCTCTCGATATCTTCCTTCTTTGTACAGCCTTATCCCACGCTCTAGTCACCCTCTCCATCTCGTTCTTCTTTGTACTTCCTTATGTAACGCTCTGATCACATTCTCCATCTTTCTTCTTTGAATTTTCCTATCTAACACTGTAATCACCCTCTTCACCTCTTTCTTCTTTGAACATCCTTATCCGATGCTCTACTAGTCACCATCTCAATCTCGTTTTTCTTTGTACTTCCTTATTCCAAGTTCTAGTCACCCTCTCCATCTTCTTCTTCTTCGTACATCTTTATCTGACGCTCTACTAGTCACCATCTCAATCTCGTTCTTCTTTGTACTTCCTTATTCCAAGTTCTAGTCACCCTCTCCATCTTCTTCTTCTTTGTACATCTTTATCTCACGCTCTACTAGTCACCCTCTCCATCTCGTTCTTCTTTGTACTTCTTTATCCAGCACTCTACTAATCACCCTCTCCATCTCCTTCTTTGTACTTCCTTTTCCAGCGCTCTAATCACATTCTCCATCTCTTTCTTCTGTGTACTTCCTTATCGAACGCTCTAATCACCCTCTCGATATCTTCCTTCTTTGTACAGCCTTATCCCACGCTCTAGTCACCCAATCCATCATTTTCTTCTTTGTACTTCCTTACACAACGTTCTGATCACATTTTCCATCTTTCTTCTTTGTACTTTCCTATCTAACACTGTAATCACCCTCTTCACCTCTTTCTTCTTTGAACATCCTTATCCGATGCTCTACTAGTCACCATCTCAATCTTGTTCTTCTTTGTACTTCCTTGTTCGACGCTCTAGTCATCCTCTCCATCTTGCTCTTCTTTGTACATCCTTATCCGACGCTCAACTAGTCACCCTCTCCATCTCGTTCTTCTTTGTACTTCCTTATTCCACGCTCTACTAGTCACCCTCTCCATCTCTTTCTTCTTTGTTCTTCCTTATCCAGTGCTCAAATCACATTCTCCATCACTTTCTTCTCTGTACTTCCTTATCCAACGCTCTAATCACCCTCTCGATCTCTTCCTTCTTTGTACAGCCTTATCGCACACTCTAGCCACCCTCTCCATCTCGTTCTTCTTTGTACATCCTTAGGCAACGCTCTGATCACTTTCTCCATCTTTCTTCTTTCTACCTTCCTATCTAGCACTGTAATCACATTTTTCACCTCTTTCTTCTTAGTACATCCTTATCCGACACTCTACTAGTCACTATCTCAATCTCGTTCTTCTTTGTACTTCCTTATCCCACGCTCTATTCACCCTCTCCATCTCGTTCTTCTTTGTACTTCCTTATCCCATGCTCTAGTCATCCTCTCCATCTTGTTCTTCTCTGTACATCCTTATCCGACGCTCTACTTGTCACTATCTCAAACTTGTTCTTTTTTGTACTTCCTTATTCCACGTTCTAGTCACCCTCTCCATCTTGTTCTTCTTTGTACATCCTTATCTGATGCTCTACTAGTCACCATCTCAATCTCGTTCTTCTTTGTATTTCCATATCCCACGCTCTACTAGTCACCCTCTACATCTCCTTCTTCTTTGTACTTCCTTATCCAGTACTCTAATCACATTCTCCATCTCTTTCTTCTCTGTACTTCTTTATCCAACGCTCTAATCACCCTCTCTATCTCTTCCTTCTTTGTACAGCCTTATTCCACTCTCTAGTCACCCTCTCCATCTCGTTCTTCTTTGTACTTCCTTATGTAACGCTCTGATCACATTTTACTTCTTTCTTCTTTGTACTTTTCTTTCCAACACTGTAATCACCCTCTTCACCTCTTTCTTCTTTGTACATCCTTATCTGACGCTCTGCTAGTCACTACCTCAATCTCGTTTTTCTTTGTACTTCTTTATCCCACGCTCTAGTCATACTCTACATCTTGTTCTTGTTTGTACATCCTTATTCGACGCTCTACTAGTCACTATCTCAATCTCGTTCTTCTTTATACTTCTTTATTCCACGTTCTAGTCACCCTCTCCATCTTGTTCTTTGTGTATCCTTATCTGACGCCCTACTAGTCACCATCTCAATCTCGTTCTTCTTTGTATTTCCTTATCTCATGAAAAACTAGTAACCCTCTCCATCTTGTTCTTCTTTCTACTTCCTTATCCCACGCTCTACTAGTCACCCTCTCCATCTTTTTCTTCTTTGTACTTCCTTATCCAGCGCTCTAATCACATTCTCCATCTCTTTCTTCTCTGTACTTCCTTATGCAACGCTATAATCACCCTCTCGATCTCTTCCTTCTTTGTACAAACTTATCCCACGATCTAGTCACCCTCTCCTCTCGTTCTTCTTTGTAGTTCCTTATGCAACGCTCTCATCACATTCTCCATCCTTCTTCTTTGTTCTTTCCTATCCAACATTGTAATCACCCTCTTCACCTCTTTCTTCTTTGTACATTCTCATCCGACACTCTACTAGTCACCATCTGGATCTCGTTCTTCTTTGTACTTCCTTATTCCACTCCCTACTAGTCACCCTCTCCATCTCGTTCTTCTTTGTACTTCCTTATCCCATGCTCTAGTCACCCTCTCCATATTGTTCTTCTTTGTACATCCTTATCCGACGCTCTACTAGTCACTATCTCAAACTTGTTCTTCTTTGTACTTCCTTACTCGTATTCCAAGTTCTAGTCACCCTCTCCATCTTGTTCTTCTTTGTACATCCTTATCTGATGTTCTACTAGTCACCATCTCAATCTCGTTCTTCTTTGTACTTCCTTATCCCATGCTCAACTAGTCACCTTCTCCATCTCCTTCTTCTTTGTACTTCCTTATCCAGTACTCTAATCACATTCTCCATCTCTTTCTTCTCTGTACTTCCTTATCCAACGCTCTAATCACCCTCTCTATCTCTTCCTTCTCTGTACAGCCTTATCCCTCGCTCTAGTCACCCTCTCCATCTCGTTCTTCTTTTTACTTCCTTATGTAACGCTCTGATCACATTCTCCTTCTTTCTTCTTTGTACTTTTCTATCCAACACTGTAATCACCCTCTTCACCTCTTTCTTCTTTGTATATCCTTATCTGACGCTCTGCTAGTCACTACCTCGATCTCGTTTTTCTTTGTACTTCCTTATCCCACGCTCTAGTCATACTCTACATCTTGTTCTTGTTTGTACATCCTTATCCGACACTCTACTAGTCACTCTCTCAATCTCGTTCTTCTTTCTACTCGTACTTCTTTATTCCACGTTCTAGTCACCCTCTCCATCTTGTTCTTTGTGTATCCTTATCTGACGCCCTACTAGTCACCATCTCAATCTCGTTCTTCTTTGTAATTCCTTATCTCATGAAAAACTAGTCACCCTCTCCATCTTGTTCTTCTTTGTACTTCCTTATCCCACGCTAAACTAGTCACCCTCTCCATCTCCTTCTTCTTTGTACTTCCTTATCCAGTGCTCTAATCACATTCTCCATCTCTTTCTTCTCTGTAATTCCTTATCCAACGCTTTAATCACTCTCTCGATATCTTCCTTCTTTGTACAGCCTTATCCCACGCTCTAATCACCCTTTCCATCTCGTTCTTTTTTGTACTTCCTTATGCAACGCTCTGATCACATTCTCTATCTTTCTTTTTTGTACTTTCCTATCTAACACTGTAATCACCCTCTTCACTTCTTTTTTTTCTAGTCTACTATCTCACTTCTACTCTACTAGTCACTATCTCAATCTCCTTCTTTGTACTTCCGTATCCCACGCTCTAATCACCCTCTCCATCTTGTTTTTCTTTGTACATCCTTATCCGACGCTCTACTAGTAACTATCTCAATCTCGTTCTTTATTGTATTTCCATATTCCACGTTCTAGTCACCCTCTCCATCTTCTTCTTCTTTTTACATCCTTATCTGACGCTCTACTAGTCACCATCTCAGTCTCGTTCTTCTTTGTCCTTCCTTATCCCATGCTCAACTAGTCACCCTCTCCATCTCGTTCTTCTTTGTACTTCCTTATCCCACGCTCTACTAGTCACCCTCTCTATCTCCTTCTTCTTTGTTCTTCCTTATCCAGTGCTTTAATCACATTCTCCATCTCTTTCTTCTCTGTAGTTTTTAATCCAACGCTTTAATCACCCTCTCGATATCTTCCTTCTTTGTACAGCCTTATCCCACGCTCTAGTCACCCTCTCCATCTTGTTATTCTTTGTACTTCCTTATGTAACGCTCTGATCATATTCTCCATCTTTCTTCTTTGAATTTTCCTATCTAACACTGTAATCACCCTCTTCACCTCTTTCTTCTTTGTACATCTTTATCCGACGCTCTACTAGTCACCATCTCAATCTCGTTCTTCTTTATACTTCCTTATTCCATGTTCTAGTCACCCTCTCCATCTTGTTCTTCTTTGTACATCTTTATCTGACGCTCTACTAGTCACCATCTCATTCTCGTTTTTCTTTGTACTTCCTTATCCCATTCTCTACTAATCACCCTCTCAATCTCCTTCTTCTTTGTATTTCCTTATCCAGCACTCTAATCATATTCTCAATCTCTTTCTTCTCTGTACTTCCTTATCGAACGCACTAATCACCCTCTCGATATTTTCCTTCTTTGTACAGCCTTATCCCACGCTCTAGTCACCCTCTCCATCATTTTCTTCTTTTTACTTCCTTATGCAACGCTCTGATCACATTCTCCATCTTTCTTCTTTGTACTTTCCTATCTAACACAGTAATCACCCTCTTCACCTCTTTCTTCTTTGTGTCACCCTCTCCATCTTCTTTATACATCCTTTTCCGACGCACTACTAATCACTATCTCAATCTTGTTCTTTTTTGTACTTCCTTATTCCACGTTCTAGTCACCCTCTCCATCTCCTTTTTCTTTGTACTTCCTTATCCCACGCTCTACTAGTCACCCTCTCCATCTCCTTCTTCTTTGTTCTTCCTTATCCAGTGCTCTAATCACATTCTCCATCTCTTTCTTCTCTGTACTTCCTTATCCAACGCTCTAATCACCCTCTCGATCTCTTCCTTCTTTCTACAGCCTTATCCCACTCTCTAGTCACCCTCTCCATCTCGTTCTTTGTACTTCTTTATGTAACACTCTAATCACATACTCCATCTTTCTTCTTTGTACTTTTCTATCCAACACTGTAATCACCCTCTTCAACTCTTTCTTCTTTGTACATCCTTATCCGGCGCTCTACTAGTCACCATCTCAATCTTGTTCTTCTTTGTACTTCCTTATTCCACGCTCTATTCATCCTCTCCGCCTTGTTCTTCTTTGTACATCCTTATCCGACGCCTTACAACTCACTATCTCAGTCTCGTTCTTCTTTGTACTTCCTTATCCCACGCTCTAGTCACCCTCTCCATAATATTCTTCTTTGTATATCCTTAACCAACGCTCTACTAGTCACCATCTCAATCTCGTTCTTCTTTGTACTTCCTTATCCCATGCTCAAGTAGTCACCCTTTCTATCTCGTTCTTCTTTGTACTTCCTTATCCCACGCTCTACTAGTCACCCTCTCCATCTCCTTCTTTGTACTTCCTCTTCCAGTGCTCTAGTCACATTCTTCATCTCTTTATTTCATCACTTTTTTTCTGTCATCAATTAAGGCCTACTTCATAGGTCCTTTATTTCATCAATTTTCTTTGTGTCATCACTTAAGGCCTACTTCAGAGTTCCTTTATATTATCACTTTCCTTTGTGTCATCACTTAAGGCCTACTTCACAGGTCCTTTATTTCATCACTTTTCTTTGTGTCATCACTTAAGGCCTACTTCACAGTTACTTTATTTCGTCACTTTTCTTTGTGTCATCACTTAAGGCCTACTTCACAGGTCCTTTATTTCATCACTTTTCTTTATGTCATCACTTAAGGCCTACTTCACAGGTCCTTTATTTCATCACTTTTCTTTGTGTCATCAATTAAGGCCTATTTTACAGGTCCTTTATTTCATCACTTTTATTCGTGTCATCACTTAAGGCCTACTTCACAGGTCCTTTATTTTATCACTTTTCTTTGTATCATCACTTAAGGCCTACTTCACAATTCCTTAATTTCATCACTTTTCTTTATGTCATCACTTAAGGCCTACTTCACAGGTCCTTAATTTCATCACTTTTCTTTGTATCATCACTTAAGGCCTACTTCACAGGTCTTTCATTTCATCACTTTTCTATTTCATCACTTTTCTTTGTATCATCACTTAAGGCCTACTTCACAGGTCCTTTATTTCATTATATTTTTGTCATCACTTAAGGCCTACTTCACAGGTTCTTAATTTCATCACTTTTCTTTGTATTATCACTTAAGGCCTACTTCACAGGTCCTTTATTTCATCACTTTTCTTTTTGTTATCACTTAAGGCCTACTTCACAAGTCCTTTATTTCATTATTTTTTTCTTTTTCATCACTTAAGGCCTACTTCACAGGTCCTTAATATCATCACTTTTCTTTGTGTCATCACTTAAGGCCTACTTCACAGGTCCTTAATTTCATCACTTTTCTTTGTATCATCACTTAAGGCCTACTTCACAGGTATTTTATTTCATCACTTTTCTTTGTATCATCACTTAGGGCCTACTTCACAGGTCCTTTATTTCATTATTTTTTCTTTGTCATCACTGAAGGCCTACTTCACAGGTCCTTAATTTCATCACTTTTCTTTGTATTATCACTTAAGGCCTACTTCACATGTCCTTAATTTCATCACTTTTTTTTGTGTCATCACTTAAGGCCTACTTCACAGGTCCTTAATTTCATCACTTTTCTTTGTATTATCACTTAAGGCCTACATCACAGGTCCTTAATTTCATCACTTTTCTTTATGTCATCACTTAAGGCCTACTTCACAGGTCCTTAATTTCATCACTTTTCTTTGTATCATCACTTAAGGCCTACTTCACAGGTATTTAATTTCAACAATTTTCTTTGTATCATCACTTAAGACCTACTTCACAGGTCCTTTTTTTCATTATTTTTTCTTTGTCATCACTTAAGGCTTACTTTACAGGTCCTTTATTTCATCACTTTTCTTTTTGTCATCACTTAAGGCCTACTTCACAAGTAATTTATTTCATTATTTTTTTTCTTTTTCATCACTTAAGGCCTACTTCACAGGTCCTTAATTTCATCACTTTTCTTTGTGTCATCACTTAAGGCCTACTTCACAGGTCCTTAATTTCATCACTTTTCTTTGTATCATCACTTAAGGCCTACTTCACAGGTCTTTTATTTCATCACTTTTCTTTGTATCATCACTTAAGGCCTACTTCACAGGTCCTTTATTTCATTATTTTTTCTTTGTCATCACTTAAGGCCTACTTCACAGGTCCTTTATTTCATCACTTTTCTTTGTGTAATCACTTAAAGCCTACTTCACAAGTCCTTTATTTCATTATTTTTTCTTTGTCATCACTTAACGCCTACTTCACAAGTCCTTAATTTTATCACTTTTCTTTGTATTATCACTTAAGGCCTACTTCACAGGTCCTTAATTTCATCACTTTTTTTGTGTCATCACTTAAAGCCTACTTCACAGGTCCTTTATTTCATCACTTTTTTTTGTGTCATCACTTAAGGCCTTCTTCACAGGTCCTTTATTTCATTATTTTTTTCTTTATGTCATCACTTAAGGCCTACTTCACAGGTCCTTTATTTCATTATTTTTTCTTTGTCATCACTTAAGGCCTACTTCACACGTCCTTTATTTCATCACTTTTATTTGTGTCATCACATAAGGCCTACTTCACAGGTCCTTTATTTCATCACTTTTATTCATGTCATCTCTTTAGGCCTACTTCACAGGTTCTTTATTTCATCACTTTTCTTTGTGTCATCACCTAAGGCCTACTTCACAGGTCCTTTATTTCATCACTTTTCTTTGTGTCATCACTTAAGGCCTACTTCACAGGTCCTTTATTTCATCAATTTTCTTTATGTCATCACTTAAGGCCTACTTTGCAGGTCTTTTATTACATCACTTTTCTTTGTGTCATCACTTAAGGCCTACTTCACAGGTCCTTAATTTCATCACTTTTCTTTGTATTATCACTTAAGGCCTACTTCACAGGTCCTTTATTTCATCACTTTTATTCGTTTCATCACTTAAGGCCTACTTCACATGTCCTATATTTCATCACTTTTCTTTCTGTCATCACTTAATTCCTACTTCACAGGTCCTTAATTTCATCACTTTTCTTTATGTCATCACTTAAGGCCTACTTCACAGGTTTTTATTTCATCACTTTTCTTTGTATCATCACTTAAGGCCTACTTCACAGGTCTTTAATTTCATCACTTTTCTTTGTATCATCACTTAAGGCCTACTTCACAGGTCTTTTATTTCATTATTTTTTTCTTTATGTCATCACTTAAGGCCTACTTCACAGGTCCTTGATTTCATTATTTTTTCTTTGTCATCACTTAAGGCCTACTTCACAGGTCCTTTATTTCATCAATTTTCTTTGTATCATCACTTAAGGCCTACTTCACAGGTCCTTTATTTCTTTATTTTTTTCTTTATGTCATCACTTAAGGCCTACTTCACAGGTCCTTTATTTCGTTATTTTTTCTTTGTCATCACTTAAGGCCTACTTCACAGGTCCTTTATTTCATCACTTTTCTTTGTGTCATCACTTAAGGCCTACTTCACAGGTCCTTTATTTTATCACTTTTCTTTGTATCATCACTTAAGGCCTACTTCACAGGTCTTTAATTTCATCACTTTTCTTTGTGTCATCACTTAAGGCCTACTTCACAGGTCCTTAATTTCATCACTTTTCTTTATGTCATCACTTTAGGCCTACTTCACAGGTCCTTAATTTCATCACTTTTCTTTGTATCATCACATAAGGCCTACTTCACAGGTCTTTAATTTCATCACTTTTCTTTGTATCATCACTTAAGGCCTACTTCACAGGTCCTTTGTTTCATTATTTTTTCTTTGTCATCACTTAAGGCCTAATTCACCGGTCCTTAATTTTATCACTTTTCTTTGTATTATCACTTAAGGCCTACTTCACAGGTCCTTTATTTCATCACTTTTCTTTGTGTCATCACTTAAGGCCTACTTCACAAGTCCTTTATTTCATTATTTTTTCTTTGTCATCACTTAAGGCCTACTTCACAGGTCCTTAATTTCATCACTTTTCTTGTATTATCACTTAAGGCCTACTTCACAGGTCCTTAATTTCATCACTTTTCTTTGTGTCATCACTTAAGGCCTACTTCACAGGTCCTTTATTTCATCACTTTTCTTTGTGTGATCACGTAAGGCGTACTTCACAGGTCCTTTATTTCATCAATTTTATTCGAGTTATCACTTAAGACCTACTTCACAGGTCCTTAATTTCATCACTTTTCTTTGTGTCATCACTTAAGGCCTACTTCACAGGTCCTTAATTTCATCACTTTTCTTTATGTCATCACTTAAGGCCTACTTCAATGGTCCTTAATTTCATCACTTTCCTTTGTGTCATCACTTAAGGCATACTTCACAGGTCCTTAATTTCATCACTTTCCTTTGTATCATCACTTAAGGCCTACTTCACATGTCCTCTATTTCATTATTTTTTCTTTGTCATCACTTAAGGCCTACTTCACAGGTCCTTAATTTCATCATTTTTCTTTGTATTATCACTTAAGGCCTACTTCACAGGTCCTTTATTTCTTCACTTTTATTCGTGTCATCACTTAAGGAAACTTTACAGGTCCTTTATTTCATCACTTTTCTTTGTGTCATCACTTAAGGCCTACTTCACAGGTCCTTTATTTCATCACTTTTCTTTATGTCATTACTTAAGGCCTACTTCACAGGTCCTTTATTTCATCACTTTTCTTTGTGTCATCACTTAAGGCCTAATTCACAGGTCCTTTATTTCATCACTTTTCTTTGTGTCATCACTTAAGGCCTACTTCATAGGTCCTTTATTTCATCACTGCTTTACTTTGTGTCATCACTTAGGTTTTTTACAGGTTCTATTTTCGTCACGCTCATCTCCCTGAAGGTTTTCTCCACAGTTTTATGTACTTTTCTCCTTACTATCTTACCTTTAACTTTTTCTTCTTATTTCCTTCCTCAATCATTTAATCTTTTAATATTCTTCTTCTTTGTACTTCCATGTCCAAGCCTCTAATAACCTTTCCCACTTCCTTCTTCTAAGTACTTCCCTATCCAATCTTATAACCATTTTCTCCATCTCTTTCCTCTTTGTACATCCTTATCCGACGCTCTACTAGTCACCATCTATTTTCTGTACTTCTTTATCCCACGCTCTAGTCACCCTCTCCATATTGTTCTTCTTTATACATCTTTATCCGATGCTCTACTAGTCACTATCTCAATCTCGTTCTTCTTTTTACTTCCTTATTCCACGTTCTAGTCACCTTCTCCCTCTTGTTCTTTGTACATCCTTATCCGACGCTCTATTAGTCATCCTCTCCATCTCGTTCTTCTTTGTACTTCCTTATGCAACGGTTTGATCACATTCTCCATGTTTCTTCTTTGTACTTTCTTATCTAACACTATAATCACCCTCTTCAACTCTTTCTTCTTTGTACATCTTTATCCGACGCTCTACTAGTCACTATCTCGATCTCGTTCTTCTTTGTACTTCCTTATTCCACCCCCTATTAGTCACCCTCTCCATCTCGTTCTTCTTTGTACTTCCTTATTCCACGTTCTAGTCACCCTCTCCATCTTGTTTTTCTTTGTACATCCTTATCTGATGCTCTACTACTCACAATCTCAATCTCGTTCTTCTTTGTATTTCCATATTCCACGCTCTACTAGTCACCCTCTCCATCTCCTTTTTTTTTGTACTTCCTTATCCAGTACTCTAATCACATTCTCCATATCTTTCTTCTCTGTACTTCCCTATCCAAAGCTCTAATCACCCTCTCTATCTCTTCCTTCTTTGTACAGCCTTATCCCACTCTCTAGTCACCCTCTCAATCTCGTTCTTCTTTGTACTTTCTTATGTAACGCTCTAATCACATTCTCCATCTTTCTTCTTTATACTTTTCTATCCAACACTGTAATCACCCTCTTTACCTCTTTCTTCTTAGTACATCATTATCCGACTCTCTACTAGTCACTATCTCAATCTTCTTCTTCTTTTACTCTGTATCCCACGCTCTCGTCACTCTCTCCATTTTGTTCTTTGTACATCCTTATCTGACGCACTACTAGTCACCATCTCAATCTCGTTCTTCTTTGTACTTCCTTATCCCATGCTCAACTAGTCACCCTCTCCATCTCGTTCTTCTTTGTACTTCCTTATCCCACGCTCTAAAGGTCACCCTCTTCTTCTTGTTCTTCTTTGTACTTCCTTATCCAGCGCTCTAATCACATTCTCCATCTCTTTCTACTTTGTATTTCCTTATCCAACGCTCTAATCACCCTCATGATCTCTTCCTTCTCTGTACAGCCTTATCCCTCGCTCTAGTCACCCTCTCCATCTCGTTCTTCTTTGTACTTCCTTATGTAACGCTCTGATCACATTCTCCTTCTTTCTTCTTTGTACTTTTCTATCCAACACTGTAATCACCCTCTTCACCTCTTTCTTCTTTGTACATCCTTATCTGACGCTCTGCTAGTCACTACCTCAATCTCGTTTTTCTTTGTACTTCCTTATCCCACGCTCTAGTCATACTCTACATCTCGTTCTTGTTTCTACATCCTTATCCGACGCTCTACTAGTCACTATCTCAATCTCGTTCTTCTTTGTACTTCTTTATTCCACGTTCTAATCACCCTCTCCATCTTGTTCTTTGTGTATCCTTATCTGACGCCCTACTAGTCACCCTCTCCATCTTGTTCTTCTTTGTACTTCATTATCCCACGCTCTACTAGTCACCCTCTCCATCTCCTTCTTCTTTGTACTTCCTTATCCAGCGCTCTAATCACATTCTCCATATTTTTCTTTTCTGTACTTCCTTATCCAACGCTTTAATCACTCTCTCGATATCTTCCTTCTTTGTACAGCCTTATCCCACGCTCTAGTCACCCTCTCCATCTCGTTCTTCTTTGTACTTCCTTATTCAACGCTCTGATCACATTCTCTATCTTTCTTTTTTGTACTTTCCTATCTAACACTGTAATGACCCTCTTCACTTCTTTTTTTCTAGTCTACTATCTCACTACTACTCTACTAGTCACTCTCTCAATCTCCTTCTTTGTACTTCCGTTTCCCACGCTCTAATCACCCTCTCCATCTTGTTTTTCTTTATACATCCTTATCCGACGCTCTACTAGTCACTATCTCAATCTCGTTCTTCTTTGTATTTCCATATTCCACGTTCTAGCCACCCTCTCCATCTTGTTCTTCTTTTTACATCCTTATCTGACACTCTACTAGTCACCATTTCAATCTCGTTCTTCTTTGTACTTCATTATACCATGCTCAACTAGTCACCCTCTCCATCTCGTTCTTCTTTGTACTTCCTTATCCCACACTCTACTAATCACCCTCTCCATCTCATTCTTCTTTGTACTTCCTTTTCTAGCGCTCTAATCACATTCTCCATCTCTTTCTTCTCTGTACTTCCTTATGCAACGCTATAATCACCCTCTCGATGTCTTCCTTCTTTGTACAAACTTATCCCACGCTCTAGTCACCCTCTCCTCTCGTTCTTCTTTGTACTTCCTTATGCAACGCTCTCATCACATTCTCCATCCTTCTTCTTTGTACTTTCCTATCCAACATTGTAATCACCCTCTTCACCTCTTTCTTCTTTGTACATCCTTATCCGACGCTCTACTAGTCACCATCTCAATCTCGTTCTTCTTTGTACTTCCTTATTCCACTTTCTAGTCACCCTCTCCATCTTGTTCTTCTTTGTACATCTTTATCTGACGCTCTACTAGTCACCATCTTAATCTCGTTCTTCTTTGTACTTTCTTATCCCATGCTCTACTAGTCACCCTCTCCATCTCTTTCTTCTTTGTACTTCCTTATCCAGCGCTCTAATCATATTCTCCATCTCTTTCTTCTCTGTACTTCCTTATCGAACGCTCTAATCACCACCTCGATATTTTCCTTCTTTGTACAGCCTTATCCCACGCTCTAGTCACCCACTCCATCATTTTCTTCTTTGTACTTCCTTATGCAACGCTCTGATCACATTCTCCATCTTTCTTCTTTTTACTTTCCTATCTAACACTGTAATCACCCTCTTCACCTCTTTCTTCTTTGTACATCCTTATCCGACGCTCTACTAATCACTATCTCAATCTCGTTCTTCTTTGTACTTCCTTATTCCAAGTTCTAGTCACTCTCTCCATCTTCTTCTTTGTACATCTTTATCTGACGCTCTACTAGTCACCCTCTCTATCTCGTTCTTTTTTGTACTTTCTTATCCAGCGCTCTACTAGTCACCCTCTCCATCTCCTTCTTCTTTGTTTTTCCTTATCCAGTGCTCTAATCACATTCTCCATCTCTTTCTTCTCTGTACTTCCTTATCGAACGCTCTAATCACCCTCTCGATATCTTCCTTCTTTGTAAAGCCTTATCCCACGCTCTAGTCACCCTCTCCATCATTTTCTTCTTTGTACTTCCTTATGAAACGCTCTGATCACATTCTCCTTCTTTCTTCTTTCTACCTTCCTATCTAGCACTGTAATCACCCTCTTCACCTCTTTCTTCTTTGTACATCCTTATCCGACGCTCTACTACTCACCATCTGAATCTCATTCTTCTTTATACTTCCTTATTCCACTCCCTACTAGTCACCCTCTCCATATCGTTCTTTTTTGTACTTCCTTGTCCCACGCTCTAGTCACCCTCTCCATCTTCTTTATACATCCTTATCCGACGCTCTACTAGTCACTATCTCAATCTCGTTCTTCTTTGTACTTCCTTATTCCACGTTCTAGTCACCCTCTCCATCTTCGTCTTCTTTGTACATCCTTATCTGACGCTCTACTAGTCACCATCTCAATCTCGTTCTTCTTTGTACATCCTTATCCGACGCTCAACTAGTCACCCTCTCCATCTCGTTCTTCTTTGTACTTCCTTATCCAGCGTTTTACTAGTCACCCTCTCCATCTCCTTCTTCTTTGTTCTTCCTTATCCAGTGCTCTAATCACATTCTCCATCTCTTTCTTCTCTGTACTTCCTTATTCAACGCTCTAATCACCCTCTCGATCTCTTCCTTCTTTGTACAGCCTTATCCAACACTCTAGTCACCCTCTCCATCTCGTTCTTCTTTGTTCTTTCTTAGGCAACGCTCTGATCACATTCTACATCTTTCTTCTTTCTACCTTCCTATCTAGCACTGTAATCACCCTCTTCACCTCTTTCTTCTTTGTACATCCTTATCCGACGCTCTACTAGTCACTATCTCAATCTCGTTCTTCTTTGTACTTCCTTATCCCACGCTCTATTCACCCTCTCCATCTTATTCTTCTTTGTACATCCTTATCCGACGCTCTACTAGTCAATATCTCAATCTCCTTCTTCTTTGTACTTCCTTATCCAACGCTCTTGTCACCCTCTCCATCTTGTTCTTCTTTGTACATCCTTATCTGACGCTCTACTAGTCAACATCTCAATCTCGTTCTTCATTGTACTTCCTTATCCCATGCTCAACTAGTCACCCTCTCCATCTCGTTCTTCTTTGTACTTCCTTATCCCACGCTCTACTAATCATCCTCTTCATCTCCTAATTCTATGTACTTCCTTATCCAGCGCTCTAATAACATTCTCCATCTTCTTCTTCTCTGTACTTCCTTATGCAACGCTATAATCACACTCTCGATCTCTTCCTTCTTTGTACAAACTTATCCCACGCTCTAGTCACCCTCTCCTCTCGTTCTTCTTTGTACTTCCTTATGCAACGCTCTCATCACATTCTCCATCCTTCTTCTTTGTACTTTCCTATCCAACTTTGTAATCACCCTTTTCACCTCTTTCTTCTTTGTACATCCTTATCCGACGCTCTACTAGTCACTATCTCAATCTCGTTCTTCTTTGTACTTCCTTATCCCATGCTCAACTAGTCACCCTCTCCATCTTGTTCTTCTTTGTACATCTTTATCTGACGCTCTACTAGTCACCATCTCAATCTCGTTCTTCTTTGTACTTCCTTATTCCAAGTTCTAGTCACCCTCTCTATCTTCTTCTTTGTACATCTTTATCTGACGCTCTACTAGTCACCATCTCAATCTCGTTCTTCTTTGTACTTCCTTATCCCACGCTCTACTAATCACCCTCTCCATCTCCTTCTTCTTTGTACTTCATTATCCAGCGCTCTAATCACATTCTCCATCTCTTTCTTCTCTGTACTTCCTTATCCAACGCTCTAATCACCCTCTCGATATCTTCCTTCTCTGTACAGCCTTATCCCACGCTCTAGTCACCCTCTCCATCTCGTTCTTCTTTGTACTTCCTTATGTAACGCTCTGATCACATTCTCCATCTTTCTTCTTTGAATTTTCCTATCTAACACTGTAATCACCCTCTTCACCTCTTTCTTCTTTGAACATCCTTATCCGACGCTCTACTAGTCACCATCTCAATCTCGTTCTTCTTTGTACTTCCTTATTCGACGCTTTAGTCATCGTCTCCATCTTGTTCTTCTTTGTACATCCTTATCCGACGCTCTACTAGTCACCATCTGAATCTCATTCTTCTTTGTACTTCCTTATTCCACTCCCTACTAGTCACCCTCTCCATCTCGTTCTTCTTTGTACTTCCTTGTCCCACGCTCTAGTCACCCTTTCCATCTTCTTTATACATCCTTATCCGACGCTCTACTAATCACTATCTCAATCTCGTTCTTTATTGTACTTCCTTATTCCACGTTCTAGTCACCCTCTCCATCTTGTTCTTCTTTGTACTTCCTTATGTAACGCTCTAATCACATTCTCCATCTTTCTTCTTTGTACTTTTTTATCCAACACTGTAATCACCCTCTTCACCTCTTTCTTCTTTGTACATCCTTATCTGACGCTCTACTAGTCACCATCTCAATCTTATTCTTCTTTGTACTTCCTTATTCCACGCTCTAGTCATCCTCTCCACCTTGTTCTTCTTTGTACATCCTTATCCAACGCCTTACTACTCACTATCTCAGTCTCGTTCTTCTTTGTACTTCCTTATCCCACGCTCTAGTCACCCTCTCCATCATGTTCTTCTTTTTATATCCTTATCCAACGCTCTACTAGTCACCATCTCAATCTCGTTCTTCTTTGTACTTCCTTATCCCATGCTCAAGTAGTCACCCTTTCTATCTCGTTCTTCTTTGTACTTCCTTATCCCACGCTCTACTAGTCACTCTCTCCATCTCCTTCTTCTTTGTACTTCCTCTTCCAGTGCTCTAGTCAAATTCTTCATCTTTTTATTTCATCACTTTTCTTTGTGTCATCAATTAAGGCTTACTTCACAGGTCCTTTATTTCATCAATTTTAATTGTGTCATCACTTAAGGCCTACTTCACAGTTCCTTTATATGATCACTTTCCTTTGTGTCATCACTTAAGGCCTACTTCACAGGTCCTTTATTTCATCACTTTTCTTTATGTCATCACTTAAGGCCTACTTCACAGGTCCTTTATTTTATTTTTATTCTTTGTCATCACTTAAGGCCTACTTCACAGGTCCTTTATTTCATCACTTTTCTTTGTGTCATCACTTAAGGCCTACTTCACAGTTGCTTTATTTCATCACTTTTCTTTGTGTCATCACTTAAAGCCTACTTCACAAATCCTTTATTTCATCACTTTTCTTTGTGTCATCACTTAAATCCTACTTCACAGGTCCTTTATTTCATCACTTTTCTTTGTGTCATCACTTAAGGCATACTTCACAGGTCCTTTATTTCATCACTTTTCTTTGTGTCATCACTAAAGGCCTACTTCACAGGTCCTTTATTTCATAATTTTTATTCGTCTCATCACTTAAGGCCTACTTCACAGGTCCTTTATTTCTTCACTTTTCTTTGTGTCATCACTTAAGGCCTACTTTACAGGTCCTTTATTTCATCATTTTCTTTCTGTCTTCACTTAAGGCCTACTTCACAGGTCCTTTATTTCATCACATTTCTTTAGGTCATCACTTAAAGCCTACTTCACAGGTCCTTTATTTCATTATTTTTTTCTTTATTTCATCACTTAAGGCCTACTTCACAGGTCCTTTACTTCATTATTTTTTCTTTGTCGTCACTAAAGGCCTACTTCACATGTCGTTTATTTCATCACTTTTATTCATGTCATCACTTAAGGCCTACTTCACAGAATCTTTATTTCATCACTTTTCTTTGTGTCATCACCTGAGGCCTACTTCACAGGTCGTTTATTTCATCACTTTTCTTTGTGTCATCACTTAAGGCCTCCTTCACAGGTCCTTTATTTCATCACTTTTATTCGTGTCATCACTTAAGGCCTACTTCACAGGTCCTTTTTTTCATCACTTTTCTTTGTGTCATCACTTAAGGCCTACTTCACAGGTCCTTAATTTCATCACTTTTCTTTATGTCATCACTTAAGGCCTACTTCACAGGTAATTAATTTCATCACTTTTGTTTGTGTCATCACTTAAGGCCTACTTCACAAGTCCTTTATTTCATCACTTTTATTCGTGTCATCACTTAAGGCCTACTTCACAGGTCCTTTAATTCATCACTTTTCTTTGTGTTATCACTTAAGGCCTACTTCACAGGTCCTTTATTTCATTACTTTTCTTTATGTCATCACTTAAGGCTTACTTCACATGTCCTTAATTTCATCACTTTTCTTTGTATCATCACTTAAGGCCTACTTCACAAGTCTTTTATTTCATTATTTTTTCTTTGTCATCACTTAAGGCCTAATTCACAGGAACTTAAATTCATCACTTTTCTTTATAATATTACTTAAGGCCAACTTCACAGGTCCTTTATTTCATCACTTTTCTTTGTGTCATCACTTAATTTCATCACTTTTGTTTGTGTCATCACTTAAGGCCTACTTCACAAGTCCTTTATTTCATCACTTTTATTCGTGTCATCACTTAAGGCCTACTTCACAGGTCCTTTATTTCGGCCTACTTCACAGGTCCTTAATTTCATCACTTTTCTTTATGTCATCAATTAAGGCCTACTTCACAGGTCCTTAAATTCATCACTTTTGTTTGTGTCATCACTTAAATCCTACTTCACAGGTCCTTTATTTCATCACTTTTATTCGTGTCATCACTTAAGGCCTACTTCACAGGTCCTTTATTTCATCACTTTTCTTTGTGTCATCACTTAAGGCCTACTTCACAGGTCCTTAATTTCATCACTTTTCTTTATGTCATCACTTAAGGCCTACTTCACAGTTCCTTAATTTCATCACTTTTCTTTGTATCATCACTTAAGGCCTACTTCATAGGTATTTAATTTCATCACTTTTCTTTGTATCATCAGTTAAGGCCTACTTCACAGGTCCTTTATTTCATTATTTTTTCTTTGTCATCACTTAAGGCCTACTTCACAGGTCCTTAATTTCATCACTTTTCTTTGTATTATCACTTAAGGCCTACTTCACAGGTCCTTTATTTCATCACTTTTCTTTGTGTTATCACTTAAGGCCTACTTCACAAGTCCTTTATTTCATTATTTTTTCTTTCTCATCACTTAAGGCCTACTTCACAGGTCCTTAATTTCATCTCTTTTCTTTGTATTATCGCTTAAGGCCTACTTCACAGGTCCTTAATTTCATCACTTTTCTTTGTGTCATAACTTAAGGCCTACTTCACAGGTCCTTAATTTCATCACTTTCCTTTTTGTCATCACTTGATGCCTACTTCACAGGTCCTTTATTTCATTATATTTTCTTTATGTCATCACTTAAGGCCTACTTCACAGGTCCTTTATTTCATTATTTTTTCTTTCTCATCACTTAAGGCCTACTTCACAGGTCCTTAATTTCATCACTTTTCTTTGTGTCATCACTTAAGGCCTACTTCACAGGTCCTTAATTTCACCACTTTTCTTTATGTCATCACTTAAGGCCTACTTCACAGGTCCTTAATTTCATCACTTTTCTTTGTATCATCACTTAAGGCCTACTTCACAGGTCTTTAATTTCATCACTTTTCTTTTTTATCATCACTTAAGGCCTACTTCACAGGTCCTTTATTCAATTATTTTTTCTTTGTCATCATTTAAGGCCTACTTCACAGGTCCTTAATTTTATCACTTTTCTTTGTATTATCACTTAAGGCCTACTTCACAGGTCCTTTATTTCATCACTTTTCTTTGTGTCATCACTTAAGGCCTACTTCGCAAGTCCTTTATTTCATTATTTTTTCTTTGTCATCACTTAAGGCCTACTTCACAGGTCCTTAATTTTATCTCTTTTCTTTGTATTATCACTTAAGGCCTACTTCACAGGTCCTTTATTTCATCACTTTTCTTTGTCATCACTAAAGCCTACTTCACAGGTCCTTTATTTCATTATTTTTTCTTTGTCATCAATTTAGGCCTACTTCACATGTCCTTTATTTCATCACTTTTCTTTGTGTCATCACGTAAGGCGTACTTCACAGGTCCTTTATTTCATCAATTTTCTTTGTGTCATCACGTAAGGCGTACTTCACAGGTCCTTTATTTCATAAATTTTATTCGAGTTATCACTTAAGGCCTACTTCACAGGACCTTAATTTCATCACTTTTCTTTGTGTCATCACTTAATGCCTACTTCACAGGTCCTTAATTTCATCACTTTTCTTTATGTCATCAATTAAGGCCTACTTCACAGGTCCTTAATTTTATTACTTTTCTTTGTATCATCACTTAAGGCCTACTTCACAGGTCTTTAATTTCATCACTTTTCTTTGTATCATCACTTAAGGCCTACTTCACAACTCCTTTATTTCATTATTTTTTCTTTGTCATCACTTAAGGCCTACTTCACAGGTCCTTAATTTCATCACTTTTCTTTATATTATCACTTAAGGCCTACTTCATAGGTCCTTTATTTTATCACTTTTCTTTGTGTCATCACTTAAGGCCTTCTTCACAAGTCCTTTATTTCATTATTTTTTCTTTGTCATCATTTAAGGCCTACTTCATACGTCCTTTATTTCATCACTTTTATTCGTGTCATCACTTAAGGCCTACTTCACAGGTCGTTTATTTCATCACTTTTCTTTGTGTCATCACTTAAGTCCTACTTCACAGATCCTTAATTTCATCACTTTTCTTTATGTCATCACTTAATGCCTACTTCACAGGTCCTTAATTTCATTACTTTTGTTTGTGTCATCACTTAAGGCCTACTTCACAGGTCCTTTATTTCATCACTTTTATTCGTGTCATCACTTAAGGCCTACTTCACAGGTCCTTTATTTCATCACTTTTCTTTGTGTTATCACTTAAGGCCTACTTCACAGGTCCTTAATTTCATCACTTTTCTTTCTATCATCACTTAAGGCCTACTTCACAGGTCCTTAATTTCATTACTTTTGTTTGTGTCATCACTTAAGGCCTACTTCACAGGTCCTTAATTTCATCACTTTTCTTTGTGTCATCACTTAAGGCCTACTTCAGAGGTCCTTAATTTCATCACTTTTCTTTATGTCATCACTTAAGGCCTACTTCACAGGTCCTTAATTTCATCACTTTCCTTTGTATCATCACTTAAGGCCTACTTCACAGGTCTTTAATTTCATCACTTTTCTTTGTATCATCACTTAAGGCCTACTTCACAGGTCCTTAATTTCATCACTTTTCTTTGTATTATCACTTAAGGCCCACTTCACAGGTCCTTTATTTCATCACTTTTATTCGTGTCATCACTTAAGGCCTACTTCACAGGTCCTTTATTTCATCACTTTTCTTTGTGTCATCACTTAAGTTCTACTTCACAGGTCCTTAATTTCATTACTTTTCTTTATGTCATCACTTAAGGCCTACTTCACAGGTCCTTAATTTCATCACTTTTCTTTGTATCATCACTTAAGGCCTACTTCACAGGTCCTTAATTTCATCACTTTTCTTTGTATCATCACTTAAGGCCTACTTCACAGGTCCTTTATTTCATTATTTTTTCTTTGTCATCACTTAAGGCCTACTTCACAGGTCCTTAATTTCATCACTTTTCTTTGTATTATCACTTAAGGCCTACTTGACAGGTCGTTTTTTTCATCACTTTTCTTTGTGTCATCACTTAAGGCCTACTTCACAGGTCCTTTATTTCATTATTTTTTTCTTTATGTCATCACTTAAGGCCTACTTCACAGGTCCTTTATTTAATCACTTTTCTTTGTATTATCACTTAAGGCCTACTTCACAGGTCCTTAATTTCATCACTTTTTTTTGTATCATCTCTTAAGGCCTACTTCACAGGTCCTTTATTTCATTATTTTTTTCTTTATGTCATCACTTAAGGCCTACTTCACAGGTCCTTTATTTCATTATTTTTTCTTTGTCATCACTTAAGGCTTACTTCACACGTCCTTTATTTCATCACTTTTATTTGTGTCATCACTTAAGGCCTACTTCACAGGTCCTTTATTTCATCACTTTTATTCATGTCATCACTTAAGGCCTACTTCACAGGTTCTTTATTTCATCACTTTTCTTTGTGTCATTACTTGAGGCCTACTTCACAGGTCCTTTATTTCATCATTTTCTTTCTGTCATCACTTTAGGCCTACTTCACAGGTCCTTTATTTTATCACTTTTATTCGTGTCACCTTTTATGGTCTATTTCACAGGTCCTTTATTTCATCACTTTTCTTTATGTCATCACTTAAGGCCTACTTCACAGGTCCTTTATTCATCACTTTTCTTTGTGTCATCACTTAAGGCCTACTTCACAGGTCCTTTATTTCATCACTGCTTTACATTGTGTCATCACTTAGGGCTTTTACAGGTTCTATTTTCGTCACGCTCATCTTCCTTAAGGTTTTCTTCACAGTTTTATGTACTTTTCCCTTTACTGTCTTCCCTTTAACTCTTTCTTCTTATTTCCTTCCTCAATCATTTAATCTTTCAATATTCTTCTTCTTTGTACTTCCATGTCCAAGCCTCTAATAACCTTTCCCACTTCCTTCTTCTAAGTACTTCCCTATCCAATCTTATAACCATTCTCTCCATCTCTTTCCTCTTTGTACATCCTTATCCGATGCTCTACTAGTCACCATCTATTCTCTGTACTTCTTTATCCCACGCTCTAGTCACCCTCTCCATCTTGTTCTATTCTATACATCTTTATCCGATGCTCTACTAGTCACTATCTCAATCTCGTTCTTCTTTTTACTTCCTTATTCCACGTTCTAGTCACCTTCTCCATCTTGTTCTTTGTACATCCTTATCCGACGCTCTATTAGTCATCCTCTCCATCTCGTTCTTCTTTGTACTTCCTTATGCAACGCTTTGATCACATTCTCCATGTTTCTTCTTTGTACTTTCTTATCTAACACTGTAATCACCCTCTTCACCTCTTTCTTCTTTGTACATCCTTATCCGACGCTCTACTAGTCACTATCTCGATCTCGTTTTTCTTTGTACTTCCTTATTCCACTCCCTACTAGTCACCCTCTCCATCTCGTTCTTCTTTGTACTTCCTTATCCAATGCTCTAGTTCACCCTCTCCATCTTGTTCTTCTTTATACATCCATATCCGACGCTCTACTTGTCACTATCTCAAACTTGTTCTTCTTTGTACTTCCTTATTCCACGTTCTAGTCACCCTCTCCATCTTGTTCTTCTTTGTACATCCTTATCTGATGCTCTACTAGACACCATCTCAATCTCGTTCTTCTTTGTATTTCCATATCCCACGCTCTACTACTCACCCTCTCCATCTCCTACTTCTTTGTACTTCCTTATCCAGTACTCTAATCACATTATCCATCTCTTTCTTCTCTGTACTTCTTTTTCCAACGCTCTAATCACCCTCTCTATCTCTTCCTTCTTTGTACAGCCTTATCCCACTCTCTAGTCACCCTCTCCATCTCGTTCTTCTTTGTACTTCCTTATGTAACGCTCTAATCACATTCTCCATCTTTCTTCTTTGTACTTTTCTATCCAACACTGTAATCACCCTCTTCACTTCTTTCTTCTTTGTACATCCTTATCCGACGCTCTACTAGTCACCATCTCAATCTTGTTTTTCTTTGTACTTCCTTATTCCACGCTCTAGTCACCCTCTCCATCGTGTTCTTCTTAGTACATCATTATCCGACGCTCTACTAGTCACTATCTCAATCTTCTTCTTCTTTTACTCTGTATCCCACGCTCTTGTCACTCTCTCCATTTTGTTCTTTGTACATCTTTATCTGACGCACTACTAGTCACCATCTCAATCTCGTTCTTCCTTGTACTTCCTTATCCCATGCTCAACTAGTTACCCTCTCCATCTCGTTCTTCTTTGTACTTCCTTATCCCACGCTCTAAAGATCACCCTCTTCTTCTTGATCTTCTTTGTACTTCCTTATCCAGCGCTCTAATCACATTCTCCATCTTTTTCTTCTTTGTATTTCCTTATCCAACGCTCTAATCACCCTCTTGATCTCTTCCTTCTCTGTACAGCCTTATCCCTCACTCTAGTCACCCTCTCCATCTCGTTCTTCTTTGTACTTCCTTATGTAACGCTCTGATCACATTCTCCTTCTTTCTTCTTTGTACTTTTCTATCCAACACTGTAATCACCCTCTTCACCTCTTTCTTCTTTGTACATCCTTATCTGACGCTCTGCTAGTCACTACCTCAATCTCGTTTTTCTTTGTACTTCCTTATCCCACGCTCTAGTCATACTCTACATCTTGTTCTTGTTTGTACATCCTTATCCGACGCTCTACTAATCACTATCTCAATCTCGTTCTTCTTTGTACTTCTATATTCCACGTTCTAGTCACCCTCTCCATCTTGTTCTTTGTGTATCCTTATCTGACGCCCTACTAGTCACCATCTCAATCTCGTTCTTCTTTGTATTTCCTTATCTCATGAAAAACTAGTCACCCTCTCCATCTTGTTCTTCTTTGTACTTCCTTATCCCACGCTCTACTAGTCACCCTCTCCATCTCCTTCTTCTTTGTACTTCCTTATCCAGTGCTCTAATCACATTCTCCATCTCTTTCTTTTCTGTACTTCCTTATCGAACGCTTTAATCACTCTCTCGATATCTTCCTTCTTTGTACAGCCTTATCCCATGCTCTAGTCACCCTCTCCATCTCGTTCTTCTTTGTACTTCCTTATGCAACGCTCTGATCACATTCTCTATCTTTCTTTTTTGTACTTTCCTATCTAACACTGTAATCACCCTCTTCACTTCTTTTTTTCTAGTCTACTATCTCACTCCTACTCTACTAGTCACTATCTCAATCTCCTTCTTTGTACTTCCGTATCCCACGCTCTAATCACCCTCTCCATCTTGTTTTTCTTTGTACATCCTTATCCGACGCTCTACTAGTCACTATCTCAATCTCGTTCTTTTTTGTCTTTCCATATTCCACGTTCTAGTCACCCTCTCCATCTTCTTCTACTTTTTACATCCTTATTTGACGCTCTACTAGTCACCATCTCAGTCTCGTTCTTCTTTGTACTTCCTTATCCCACGCTTTACTAGTCACCCTCTCCATCTCCTTCTTCTTTTTATTTCTTTATCCAGTGCTCTAATCACATTCTCCATCTCTTTCTTCTCTGTACTTTTTTATCCAACGCTTTAATCACCCTCTCGTTATCTTCCTTCTTTGTACAGCCTTATCCCATGCTCTAGTCAGCCTTTCCATCTAGTTCTTCTTTGTACTTCTTTATGCAACGCTCTGATCACATTCTCCATCTTTTTTCTTTGTACTTTCTTATCCAACACTGTAATCACCCTCTTCACCTCTTTCTTTTTTGTTTATCTTTATCCGACGCTCTACTAGTCAATATCTCAATCTTGTTCTTCTTTGTACTTCCTTATCTCACGCTCTAGTCACCCTCTCCATCTTGTGCTTCTTTGTACATCCTTATCCAACGCTCTACTAGTCACTATCTCAATCTCCTTCTTCTTTGTACTTCCGTATCCCACGCTCTAATCACCCTCTCCATTTTGTTCTTCTTTGTACAACCTTATCTGACACTCTACTAGTCACCATTTCAATCTCGTTCTTCTTTGTACTTCCTTATCCCATGCTCAACTAGTCACCCTCTCCATCTTGTTCTTCTTTGTACTTCCTTATCCCACGCTCTACTAATCATCCTCTCCATCTCCTTCTTCTATGTACTTCCTTATCCAGCGCTCTAATCACATTCTCCATCTCTTTCTTCTCTGTACTTCCTTATGCAACGCTATAATCACCCTCTCGATCTCTTCCTTCTTTGTACAAACTTATCCCACGCTCTAGTCACCCTCTCCTCTCGTTCTTCTTTGTACTTCCTTATGCAACGCTCTCATCACATTCTCCATCCTTCTTCTTTGTACTTTCCTATCCAACTTTGTAATCACCCTTTTCACCTCTTTCTTCTTTGTACATCTTTATCCGACGCTCTACTAGTCACTATCTCAATCTTGTTCTTCTTTGTACTTCCTTATCCCACGCTCTAGTCACACTCTCCATCTTGTTCTTCTTTGTACATCCTTATCCGACGCTCTACTAGTCACCATCTCAATCTCGTTCTTCTTTGTACTTTCTTGTCTCATGAAAAACTAGTCACACTCTCCATCTCGTTCTTCTTTGTACTTCCTTATCCCACGCTCTACTAGTCACCCTCTCCATCTCCTTCTTCTTTGTTCTTCCGTATCCAGTGCTCTAATCACATTCTCCATCTCTTTCTTCTTTGTACTTCCTTATCCAACCCTTTAATCACCCTCTCGATATCTTCCTTCTTTGTACAGCCTTATCCCACGCTCTAGTCACCCTCTCCATCTCGTTCTTCTTTGTACTTCTTTATGTAACGCTCTGATCACATTCTCCATCTTTCTTCTTTGAATTTTCCTATCTAACACTGTAATCACCCTCTTCACCTCTTTCTTCTTTGTACATCCTTATCCGACGCTCTACTAGTCACCATCTAAATCTCGTTCTTCTTTGTACTTCCTTTTTCCAAGTTCTAGTCACCCTCTCCATCTTTTTCTTTGTACATCTTTATCTGACGCTCTACTAGTCACCATCTCAATCTCGTTTTTCATTGTACTTCCTTATCCCTTGCTCAACTAGTCACCCTCTCCATCTCGTTCTTCTTTGTACTTCCTTATCCAGCGCTCTACTAATCACCCTCTCCATCTCCTTCTTCTTTGTACTTCCTTTTCCAGCGCTCTAATCACATTCTCCATCTCTTTCTTCTCTGTACTCCCTTATCGAACGCTCTAATCACCCTCTCGATATCTTCCTTCTTTGTACAGCCTTATCCCACGCTCTAGTCACCCTCTCCATCATTTTCTTCTTTGTACTTCCTTATGCAACGCTCTGATCACATTCTCCATCTTTCTTCTTTGTACTTTCCTATCTAACACTGTAATCACCCTCTTCACCTCTTTCTTCTTTGAACATCCTTATCCGATGCTCTACTAGTAACCCTTTCAATCTCGTTCTTCTTTGTACTTCCTTATTCGACGCTCTAGTCATCCTCTCCATCTTGTTCTTCTTTGTACATCCTTATCCAACGCTCTACTAGTCACCATCTAAATCTCATTTTTCTTTATACTTCCTTATTCCACTCCCTACTAGTCACCCTCTCCATCTCGTTCTTCTTTGTACTTCCTTGTCCCACGCTCTAGTCACCCTCTCCATCTTCTTTATACATCCTTATCCGACGCTCTACTAATCACTATCTCAATCTCGTTCTTCTTTGTACTTCCTTTTTCCACGTTCTAGTCACCCTCTCCATCTTGTTCTTCTTTGTACATCCTTATCTGACGCTCTATTAGTCACCATCTCAATCTCGTTCTTCTTTGTACATCCTTATCCGACGCTCAACTAGTCACCCTCTACATCTCGTTCTTCTTTGTACTTCCTTATCCCACGCTCTACTAGTCACCCCCTCCATCTAATTCTTCTTTGTTCTTCCTTAACCAGTGCTCTAATCACATTCTCCATCTCTTTCTTCTCTGTACTTCCTTATCCAACGCTCTAATCACCCTCTCGATCTCTTCCTTCTTTGTACAGCCTTATCCCACACTCTAGCCACCCTCTCCATCTCGTTCTTCTTTGTATTTCCTTAGGCAACGCTCTGATCACTTTCTCCATCTTTCTTCTTTCTACCTTCCTATCTAGCACTGTAATCACCCTCTTCACCTCTTTCTTCTTTGTACATCCTTATCCGATGCTCTACTAGTCACTATCTCAATCTCGTTCTTCTTTGTACTTCCTTATCCCACGCTCTATTCACTCTCTCCATCTTATTCTTCTTTGTACATCCTTATCCGACGCTCTACTAGTCAATATCTCAATCTCCTTCTTCTTTGTATTTCCTTATCCCATGCTCAACTAGTCATCCTCTACATCTCGTTCTTCTTTGTACTTCCTTATCCCGCGCTGTACTAGTCACCCTCTCCATCTCATTCTTCTTTGCACTTCCTTATCCAGCGCTCTAATCACATTCTCCATCTCTTTCTTCTCTGTACTTCCTTATCCAACGCTCTAATCACCCTCTCGATCTCTTCCTTCCTTGTACAGCCTTATCCCACGCTCTAGTCACCCTCTCCATCTCGTTCTTCTTTGTACTTCCTTATGTAACACTCTAATCACATTCTCCATCTTTCTTCTTTGTACTTTTCTATCCAACACTGTAATCACCCTCTTCACCTCTTTCTTCTTTGTACATCCTTATCCGACGCTCTACTAGTCACCATCTCAATCTTGTTCTTCTTTGTACTTCCTTATTCCACGCTCTAGTCACCCTCTCCATCTTGTTCTTCTTAGTACATCATTATCCGACGCTCTACTAGTCACTATCTCAATCTTCTTCTTCTTTTACTCTGTATCCCACGCTCTCGTCACTCTCTCCATTTTGTTCTTTGTACATCTTTATCTGACGCACTACTAGTCACCATCTCAATCTCGTTCTTCTTTGTACTTCCTTATCCCATGCTCAACTAGTCACCGTCTCCATCTCGTTCTTCTTTATACTTCCTTATCACACACTCTAAAGGTCACCCTCTTCTTCTTGTTCTTCTTTGTACTTCCTTATCCAACGCTCTAATCACATTCTCCATCTCTTTCTTCTTTGTATTTCCTTATCCAACGATCAAATCACCCTCTTGATCTCTTCCTTCTCTGTACTGCTTTATCCCTCGCACTAGTCACCCTCTCCATCTCGTTCTTCTTTGTACTTCCTTATGTAACGCTCTGATCACATTCTCCATCTTTCTTCTTTGAATTTTCCTATCTAACACTGTAATCACCCTCTTCACCTCATTCTTCTTTGTACATCCTTATCCGACGCTCTACTAGTCACCATCTCAATCTCGTTTTTCTTTGTACTTCCTTATCCCATGCTCAACTAGTCACCCTCTCCATCTCGTTCTTCTTTGTACTTCCTTATCCAGCGCTCTACTAATCACCCTCTCCATCTCCTTCTTCTTTGTACTTCCTTTTCCAGCGCTCTAATCACATTCTCCATCTCTTTCTTCTCTGTACTTCCTTATCGAACGCTCTAATCACCCTCTCGATATCTTTCTTCTTTGTACAGCCTTATCCCACGCTCTAGTCACCCTCTAAATCATTTTCTTCTTTGTACTTCCTTATGCAACGCTCTGATCACATTCTCCATCTTTCTTCTTTGAATTTTCCTATCTAACACTGTAATCACACTCTTCACCTCTTTCTTCTTTGTACATCCTTATCTGACGCTCTACTAGTCACCATCTCAATCTCGTTCTTCTTTGTACTTCCTTATTCCAAGTTCTAGTCACCCTCCCCATCTTCTTCTTCTTTGTACATCTTTATCTGACGCTCTACTAGTCACCATCTCAATCTCGTTCTTCTTTGTACTTCCTTATCCCACGCTCTACTAATCACCCTCTCCATCTCCTTCTTGTTTGTACTTCCTTTTCCAGCGCTCTAATCACATTCTCCATCTTTTTCTTCTCTGTACTTCCTTATCGAACGCTCTAATCACCCTCTCGATATCTTCCTTCTTTGTACAGCCTTATCCCACGCTCTAGTCACTCTCTCCATCATTTTCTTCTTTGTACTTCCTTATGCAACACTCTGATCACATTCTCCATCTTTCTTCTTTGTACTTTCCTGTCTAACACTGTAATCACCCTCTTCACCTCTTTCTTCTTTGAACATCTTTATCCGATGCTCTACTAGTAACCATCTCAATCTCGTTCTTCTTTGTACTTCTTTATTCGACGCTCTAGTCATCCTCTCCATCTTGTTCTTCTTTATACATCCTTATCCGACGCTCTACTAGTCACAGTCTCAATCTCATTCTTCTTTATACTTTCTTATTCCACTCCCTACTAGTTACCCTCTCCATCTCGTTCTTCTTTGTACTTCCTTGTCCCACGCTCTAGTCACCCTCTCCATCTTCTTTATACATCCTTATCCGACGCTCTACTAATCACTATCTCAATCTCGTTCTTCTTTGTACTTCCTTATTCCACGTTCTAGTCACCCTCTCCATCTTCTTCTTCTTTGTACATCCTTATCCGACGCTCAACTAGTCACTTTCTCCATCTCGTTCTTCTTTGTACTTCCTTATCCCACGCTCTACTAGTCACCCTCTCCATCTCGTTCTTCTTTGTACTTCCTTATCCAGCGCTCTACTAGTCACCCTCTCGATCTCCTTCTTCTTTGTTCTTCCTTATCTAGTGCTCTAATCACATTCTCTATCTCTTTCTTCTATGTACTTCCTTATCCAACGCTCTAATCACCCTCTCGAACTCTTCCTTCTTTATACACCCTTATCCCACACTCCATCTCCTTCTTCTTTGTACTTCCTTATCCCACGCTCTATTCACCCTCTCCATCTTATTCTTCTTTGTACATCCTTATCCGACGCTCTACTAGTCAATATCTCAATCTCCTTCTTCTTTGTATTTCCTTATCCCACGCTCTTGTCACCCTCTCCATCTTGTTCTTCTTTGAACATCCTTATCCGACGCTCTATTAGTCACCCTCTCCATCTCGTTCTTCTTTTTACTTCCTTACGCAACGCTCTGATCACATTCTCCATCTTTATTCTTTGTACATCCTATCTAACATTGTAATCACCCTCTTCACCTCTTTCTTCTTTGTACATCCTTATCCGACGCTCTACTAGTCACCATCTGAATCTCGTTCTTCTTTGTACTTCCTTATTCCACTCCCTACTAGTCACCCTCTCCATCTCGTTCTTCTTTGTACTTCCTTATTCCACTCCCTACTAGTCACCCTCTCCATCTCGTTCTTCTTTGTAATTCCTTATCCCATGCTCTAGTCACCCTCTCCATATTGTTCTTCTTTGTACATCCTTATCCGACGCTCTACTAGTCACTATCTCAAACTTGTTCTTCTTTGTACTTCCTTATTCCACGTTCTAGTCACCCTCTCCATCTTGTTCTTCCTTGTACATCCTTATCTGATGTTCTACTAGTCACCATCTCAATCTCGTTCTTCTTTGTACTTCCTTATCCCATGCTCAACTAGTCACCCTCTCCATCTCCTTCTTCTTTGTACTTCCTTATCCAGTACTCTAATCATATTCTCCATCTCTTTCTTCTCTGTACTTCCTTATCCAACGCTCTAATCACCCTCTTGATCTCTTCCTTTTCTGTACAGCCTTATCCCTCGCTCTAGTCACCCTCTCCATCTCGTTCTTCTTTGTACTTCCTTATGTAACGCTCTGATCACATTCTCCTTCTTTCTTCTTTGTACTTTTCTATCCAACACTGTAATCACCCTCTTCACCTCTTTCTTCTTTGTACATCCTTATCCGACGCTCTGCTAGTCACTACTTCAATCTCCTTTTTCTTTTTACTTCCTTATCCCACGCTCTAGTCATACTCTACATTTTGTTCTTGTTTGTACATCCTTATCCGATGCTCTACTAGTCACCATCTCAATCTCGTTCTTCTTTAAACTTCCTTATCCCACGCTTTACTAGTCACCCTCTCCATCTCCTTCTTCTTTTTACTTCTTTATCCAGTGCTCTAATCACATTCTCCATCTCTTTCTTCTCTGTACTTTTTTATCCAACGCTTTAATCACCCTCTCGATATCTTCCTTCTTTGTACAGCTTTATCCCATGCTCTAGTCAGCATTTCCATCTCGTTCTTCTTTGTACTTCTTTATGCAACGCTCTGATCACATTCTCCATCTTTCTTCTTTGTACTTTTCTATCAAACACTGTAATCACCCTCTTCACCTCTTTCTTCTTTGTACATCCTTATCCGACGCTCTACTAGTCACCATCTCAATCTTGTTCTCCTTTGTACTTCCTGTTTCCACGCTCTAGTCGTCCTCTCCACCTCGTTATTCTTTGTACATCCTTATCCGACGCCTTACTACTCACTATTTCAGTCTCGTTCTTCTTTGTACTTCCTTATCCTACGCTCTAGTCACCCTCTCCATCATGTTCTTCTTTGTATATCCTTATCCAACGCTCTACTAGTCACCATCTCAATCTCGTTCTTCTTTGTACTTCCTTATCCCATGCTCAAGTAGTCACCCTTTCTATCTCGGTCTTCTTTGTACTTCCTTATCCCACGCTCTACTAGTCACCCTCTCCATCTCCTTCTTCTTTGTACTTCCTCTTCCAGTGCTCTAGTCACATTCTTCATCTCTTTATTTCATCACTTTTCTTTGTGTCATCAATTAAGGCCTACTTCACAGGTCCTTTATTTCATCAATTTTCTTTGTGTCATCACTTAAGGCCTACTTCACAGGTCCTTTATTTCATCACTTTTCTTTATGTCATCACTTAAGGCCTACTTCACAGGTCCTTAATTTCATCACTTTTGTTTGTGTCATCACTTAAGGCCTACTTCACAGGTTTTTAATTTCATCACTTTTCTTTGTATCATCACTTAAGGCTTACTTCACAGGTCTTTTATTTCATTATTTTTTCTTTGTCATCACTTAAGGCCTACTTCACAGTTCCTTAATTTCATCACTTTTCTTTGTATTATTACTTAAGGCCTACTTCACAGGTCCTTTATTTCATCACTTTTCTTTGTGTCATCACTTAAGACCTACTTCACAAGTCCTTTATTTCATTATTTTTTCTTTGTCATCACTTAAGGCCTACTTCACAGGTCCTTAATTTCATCTCTTTTCTTTGTATTATCACTTAAGGCCTACTTCACAGGTCCTTAATTTCATCACTTTTCTTTGTGTCATCACTTAAGGCCTACTTCACAGGTCCTTTATTTCATCACTTTTCTTTGTGTCATCACTTGAGGCCTACTTCACAGGTCCTTTATTTCATTATTTTTTCTTTGTCATCACTTAAGGCCTACTTCACAGGTCCTTTATTTCATCACTTTTCTTTGTGTCATCACTTAAGGTATACTTCACAGGTCCTTTATTTCATCAATTTTAATCGACATATCACTTAAGGCCTACTTCACAGGTCCTTAATTTCATCACTTTTCTCTGTGTCATCACTTTAGGCCTATTTCACAGGTCCTTAATTTCATCACTTTTCTTTGTGTCATCACTTAAGGCCTACTTCACAGGTCCTTAATTTCATCACTTTTCTTTATGTCATCACTTAAGGCCTACTTCACAGGTCCTTAATTTCATCACTTTCCTTTGTATCATCACTTAAGGCCTACTTCACAGGTCTTTAATTTCATCACTTTTCTTTGTATCATCACTTAAGGCCTACTTCACAGGTCCTTTCTTTCATTATTTTTTTCTTTGTCATCACTTAAGGCCTACTTCACAGGTCCTTAATTTCAACACTTTTCTTTGTATTATCATTTAAGGCCAACTTCACAGGTCCTTTATTTCATCACTTTTATTAGTGTCCTCACTTAAGTCCTACTTCACAGGTCCTTTATTTCATCACTTTTCTTTGTGTCATCACTTAAGGCCTACTTCACAGGTCCTTAATTTCATCACTTTTCTTTATGTCATCACTTAAGGCCTACTTCACAGGTCCTTAATTTCATCACTTTTGTTTGTGTCATCACTTAAGGCCTATTTCAAAGGTCCTTTATTTCATCACTTTTATTCGTGTCATCACTTAAGGCCTACTTCACAGGTCCTTTATTTCATCACTTTTCTTTGTGTCATCACTTAAGGCCTACTTCACAAGTCCTTAATTTCATCACTTTTCTTTATGTCATCACTTAAGGCCTACTTCACAGGTCCTTAATTTCATCACTTTTTTTTGTATCATCACTTAAGGCCTACTTCACAGGTCTTTAATTTCATCACTTTTCTTTGTATCATCACTTAAGGCCTACTTCACAGGTCCTTAATTTCATCACTTCTCTTTGTATCATCACTTAAGGCCTACTTCACAGGTCCTTAATTTTATCACTTTTCTTTGTATTTTCACTTAAGGCCTACTTCACAGGTCCTTTATTTCATCACTTTTCTTTTTGTCATCACTTAAGGCCTACTTCACAAGTCCTTTATTTCATTATTTTTTCTTTGTCATCACTTAAGGCCTACTTCACAGGTCCTTAATTTCATCTCTTTTCTTTGTATTATCACTTAAGGCCTACTTCACAGGTCCTTTATTTCATCACTTTTCTTTGTGTCATCACTTGAGGCCTACTTCACAGGTCCTTTATTTCATTATTTTTTCATTGTCATCACTTAAGGCCTACTTCACAGGTCCTTTATTTCATTATTTTTCTTTGTCATCACTTAAGGCCTACTTCATAGGTCCTTTATTTCATCACTTTTCTTTGTGTCATCACGTAAGGCGTACTTCACAGGTCCTTTATTTCATCAATTTTATTCGAGTTATCACTTAAGGCCTACTTCACAGGTCCTTAATTTAATCACTTTTCTTTGTGACATCACTTAAGGCCTACTTCACAGGTCCTTAATTTCATCACTTTTCTTTATGACATCACTTAAGGCCTACTTCACAGGTCCTTAATTTCATCACTTTTCTTTGTATCATCACTTAAGGCCTACTTCACAGGTCTTTAATTTCATCACTTTTCTTTGTATCATCACTTAAGGCCTACTTCATAGGTCCTTTATTTCATTATTTTTTCTTTGTCATCACTTAAGGCCTACTTCACAGGTCCTTAATTTTATCACTTTTCTTTGTATTATAACTTAAGGCCTACTTCACAGGTCCTTTATTTCATCACTTTTCTTTGTGTCATCACTTAAGGCCTACTTCACAAGTCCTTTATTTCATTATTTTTTCTTTGTCATCACTTAAGGCCTACTTCACAGGTCCTTAATTTCATCTCTTTTCTTTGTATTATCTCTTAACGCCTACTTCACAGGTCCTTAATTTCATCACTTTTCTTTGTATCATCACTTAAGGCCTACTTCACAGGTCCTTTATTTCATCACTTTTCTTTGTGTCATCACTTGAGGCCTATTTCACAGGTCCTTTATTTCATCACTTTTCTGTATATCATCACTTAAGGCCTACTTCACAGGTCCTTTATTTCATCAATTTTCTTTGTGTCATCACATAAGGCGTACTTCACAGGTACTTTATTTCATTAATTTTATTCGAGTTATCACTTAAGGCCTACTTCACAGTTCCTTAATTTCATCACTTTTCTTTGTGTCATCACTTAAGGCCTACTTCCCAGGTCCTAAATTTCATCACTTTTCTTTATGTCATCACTTAAGGCCTACTTCACAGGTCCTTAATTTCATCACTTTTCTTTGTATCATCACTTAAGGCCTACTTCACAGGTCCTTTATTTCATTATTTTTTCTTTGTCATCACTTAAGGCCTACTTCACAGGTCCTTAATTTCATCACTTTTCTTTGTATCATCACTTAAGGCCTACTTCACAGGTCCTTTATTTCATCACTTTTCTTTGTGTCATCACTTAAGGCCTACTTCACAGGTCCTTTATTTTTATCACTTTTATTCGTGTCATCACATAAGGCCTACTTCACAGGTCCTTTATTTCATCACTTTTCTTTGTGTCATCACTTAAGGCCTACTTCACAGGTCCTTAATTTCATCACTTTTCTTTATGTCATCACTTAAGGCCTACTTCACAGGTCCATAATTTCATCACTTTTGTTTGTGTCATCACTTAAGGCCTACTTCACAGGTCCTTTATTGCATCACTTTTATTCGTGTCATCACTTAAGGCCTACTTCACAGGTCCTTTATTTCATCACTTTTCTTTGTGTTATCACTTAAGGCCTACTTCACAGGTCCTTAATTTCATCACTTTTCTTTATGTCATCACTTAAGGCCTACTTCACAGGTCCTTAATTTCATCACTTTTCTTTGTATCATCACTTAAGGCATACTTCACAGGTCTTTAATTTCATCACTTTTCTTTGTATGATCACTTAAGGCCTACTTCACAGGTCTTTCATTTCATTATTTTTTCTTTGTCATCACTTAAGGCCTACTTCACAGGTCCTTAATTTCATCACTTTTCTTTGTATTATTACTTAAGGCCTACTTCACAGGTTCTTTATTTCATCACTTTTCTTTGTGTCATCACTTAAGGCCTACTTCACAGGTCCTTTATTTCATCACTTTTCTTTGTGTCATCACTTGAGGCCTACTTCACAGGTCCTTTATTTCAGTATTTTTTTCTTTATGTCATCACTTAAGGCCTACTTCACAGGTCCTTTATTTCATTATTTTTTCTTTGTCATCACTTAAGGCCTACTCACAGGTCTTTAATTTCATCACTTTTCTTTGTATCATCACTTAAGGCCTACTTCACAGGTCCTTAATTTCATCACTTCTCTTTGTATCATCACTTAAGGCCTACTTCACAGGTCCTTAATTTTATCACTTTTCTTTGTATTATCACTTAAGGCCTACTTCACAGGTCCTTTATTTCATCACTTTTCTTTGTGTCATCACTTAAGGCCTACTTCACAAGTCCTTTATTTCATTATTTTTTCTTTGTCATCACTTAAGGCCTACTTCACAGGTCCTTAATTTCATCTCTTTTCTTTGTATTATCACTTAAGGCCTACTTCACAGGTCCTTAATTTCATCACTTTTCTTTGTGTCATCACTTAAGGCCTACTTCACAGGTCCTTTATTTCATCACTTTACCTTTGTGTCATCACTTGAGGCCTACTTCACAGGTCCTTTTTTTCATCACTTTTCTTTATATCATCACTTAAGGCCTACTTCACAGGTCCTTTATTTTATTATTTTTTCTTTGTCATCACTTAAGGCCTACTTGACAGGTCCTTTATTTCATCACTTTTCTTTGTGTCATCACATAAGGCCTACTTCACAGGTCCTTAATTTCATCTCTTTTCTTTGTATTATCACTTAAGGCCTACTTCACAGGTTTGGAAGGTTCAGGTTGAGAAAAAGAGTGAGTAATGTATGACTCCATGCCAGACACTATCACCTCTGTTATGTGCTCGGCACACAGAGATGGGTCTCTGACATGGAACAAGTAGTCATTCCAAGGAAGATCAGCAAAATACCTCCTCAGGTCCCCCCAGCTAGCAAAGGCAAAGCATCAGAGGCACCTCTGCTTAGGGGGATCCTGAGGAGGGATTAGTGTGATAGTGTGATAGGAAAAATACAAATATGAGATTGTGATTGGAGGAGCCCAATGGAGTTGACAGGATAACAGCATAAGCAGAAGCATTAGACGTTAGTAAAAGGCCAAGAATGTTAGGCGTATCTCCAAGATGGTCAGGAATACAAGTAGGATGTTACACTAATTGCTCTAGGTCATGGAGGATAATAAAGTTAAAGGCTAGTTCACCAGGATGCTCATTGAATGGATAAGAAAGCCAGAGCTGGTGGTGAACATTGAAGTCTCCAAGAATCGAGATCTTTGCAAAAGGGAAGAGAGTTAGAATGTGCTCCACTTTGGAAGGTAAATAGTAAAAGGTATACAGACAGATAAATTTAGTTTAAGAGTGATTTTGTAGTCGTAGCCAGATGGTAGAAAACTCGGATGATTCAAGAGAGTGGGCACGAGAACAGGTTAAGTCATTGTGCACATAGATCCAACATCCAGCTTTAGATTGAAAATGAGGATAGAGAAAGTAGGAGAGAACAGAAAAGAGGCTACTGTCAGTTGCTTCAGACACCTGTGTTTCAGTGAGGAAAGGAAGATGAGGTTTAGTAGAGGAGAGGTGATATTCTACAGACTGAAAATTAGATCCAAGACCACAAATGTTGCAGAAGTTAATGAAGAAAAAGTTGAGGGGAGTGTCAAGACACTTATGGTCAATATCAGAAAAGCAGTCTGATCTGGAGATATTTGTGGTCCCCTCCCCAGATGGGGACTCCGAGGCTCGTGTAGGAGTCGCCATGATAATTTTGTATTTTTAGTGAAGGGTGTGTGTGTAATTAGGTACTAATAGCTTTGTGTGAAGGAAGAGAATTGTCTTTAGAGGGCAGGCTGTGACTACCTCTTGTCTTGTGAGACAGAAAGGGAAATGTTCAGTGAGGTCACAGCTGGGTTTAATGATAGGTTCACAGCACCCCCTGGTCCAGTGCTTTAGACCTCACTGGGAGTAATTATCGTTTTGACAGCGCCAGTTAATGTCTCTCTTACAGCTGATGTTATCTCAGTATTCTGGGACTCGTCTGGTGCCCTCTCTCCCTTGGCAGCCTCCCGCTGTGCACATAAATGCAGCTGTTGCTGTGTGAGGTCTTTGTGTAGGAAGACTGATGTGAACCTGCCTGACTGCTTCAGTTTGTGTGCTAGGTTGGTATGATGTTTGGCATGATATGAGTTTGTGCACATGGTGCTGTGTTGTGTGGTGTGGTGGAGAGTTGTGTGTGTCATAGTGTGCAGGGTAAGATGTGGTTTGTGATATGGCTAGATATGATTGGTGTGGTATGATTGAGTGTAATATGGTTTGTTGTGTGACCAGTTGTGGTGTGTGGTTTGATGTAACTGAGGCTGAAACTGGCTCAGGAGAAATCCTGAGTCACTTGTAACAGCAGTCAAGCTTCTCAGCTCAGGTTAATGATTCAGTTCAGGTCACAGCTTCTTTATATGTGAATGTCCTGAGTCATAGCTCTTGTGTGTAAGGGTGTTGAGGCTTCTGTTGTGAAGAGCAAGACCTTGCAAGAGGCTTCTCTTGTGGAGGCTGAGGCCCTGCAGGAGGCTTTTGTTGGTGCTAGTAGTGTGGAGGGTGTTGGCCTGTGTTTGGAGATGATGCAATCACTACTTAGTAGGATTACATCATTAGAGAGTGTGGTTAAGAGCCTGATGGAGGAAAATTGAGTTCTCTGTTCTAAAATTCAGACAACAGATACTTTACCTGGTAAAGCGTCTGTCTCAGAAGAAGAGTGGAGGGTGGTTTTCAGTGCTGGGTTTTGTTAGGCTCAGGAAGGCAACACAGGAGGGAGTGGAGTTGTAAAACTCCTTCCAGGTGCTCTGTAGGGTTGAGGAGGGGGAAAGACAGGCAGAGAAGGTTCAAGAGGATAAGGCAGTCACTCATTCCCTGCCTTCAGATAAGGTTCTGGTTGTTGGGGACAGTCAGGTTAGATTTTTAGATAGAACCTTCTCTGCTAGATATAGGTAGTGCATGACACAGGTGTGTTTTCCTGTGGCCAGAATAAGGCATGTTTATGATAGGATAGAGGCATAAATGGCAGGCAAAGGGACCCATTCCATCATCTACTTCCACACTGTGCAAAACAACATGAACTGAGTGCCCAGTGAAGAGTTGTTGCTTCATTTCAAGGTGGCTTTAGGTAGGGTTAGGGACAAGTGGGAATTCCCATGGGGTGTGGGTCCTGTTGAGGGGGTCTGGAAAGGTGCACTTGGCACTCCAGGGCTATTGCACTGAATTGTCAGTTGGCAAATCTTTGCAAGACCAATGGTTGACCCTTTGTTGACACCTGGGAGTATTTCTTTGGCTGTGACCATTTATACCAACAGGACAGGGTGTACCTCTCAAGGTGAGGGATCAACATGCTGGCTTGTTCCATTGACTATCAGGTTCATGCCCCACAGGGTTTTTGGAGTAAGTAGCTGGGAGACGGAAAAAGTAACTAGTGTCAGGCACAAGGGTACCAACAGGACAGATAGGAATAACAGGGTTAACAATGGGCACCAAGGTAAGGGTAAATTCAGCCGTAAAAATTTAAGGTGTATTATAAAAATTGCAGAAATATCAGAAAAAAATTGAGAGCCAGAGGAACTTTTAGAAGTCATTCAAGATTGCTGTATGAAACAAGTAATTACTGAACCTACAAGATGGGATATATTAGACTTGGTTTTAACAAAGAAAATTTAATCTCTGGAGCAGAGGTGGGTTAACATTTGTGAAACTCATAGGGTTTACAGGATCACAGGGAGGCTAGGTTATACCTCATTTTGCCAGGAGGAACTACTCAGGTCTAAGGGATTATATATGTAGGGTAGACTGAAGTACTTAAAATCGTTGGAAGCATATTATAAGCATTTAATACAGGAAATCCACAAGGGTCAGAAACATTTTTTTTATCATATGAAGTACAAGGGAGTAGTAATAATGAACCAAAATGGATGACAGTAAGGCTCATGAGAGAGAAAATTTCAAAAAGGGTATCTACAAAAGAATTAAGCAAGGTGAGGTAGAGCTTACAGACAATACAACCAGCTAGGAGTGTATAGAAAAATATAAAGGTCGCTAGAAGAAACTAAAAAATTAACAAAGTACACGAGACTTACCGTAGGTCAGTTGAAGTGTGCTTCTAATTTTTCGAGGCAAATCACCTCTGCTGGTGCGGAGATTTCACATGAGAGAGAGTGCGTCACGCGCTGCCGGCAGACTTTAAAGCAAGGACTCGACATCCACATGATGAACCAATTAGGAAATTAAGTAACCTGTAGAGCTTAAGGTAGGGAGGGAGAGGAGGGCATGTGAAATCTCCGCACCAGCAGAGGTGATTTGCCTCGAAAAATTAGAAGCACACTTCAACTGACCTACGGTAAGTCTCGTGTACTTTGTTAATTTTACTTCGGCAAAATCACCTATCTGCTGGGCGGACATTTCCCATGAGGCTTTGAAGCCATGTGGATGACGAGGGAGGATGCAATAGTAGAGAGGAAAAAGGAAATGCCCCACAAGAAACAGTACTATAACTATTATTCCATGGAAGGATCTTGTACATGAGACAATCATACAATTGGTGTATAAAATAAGGTACATTGCATCCAACTTAATCCAATCTACAAACAATGTTGAAATATGGTAACAGTTCACATCATAAGGTAAACCTAAGGTACTAGATACTAAATACTTAAAATATCCGTGTACTGCAACACTGGAGTGCAGCAACAAACCCAAATCATATCTTATTCTAGCACTGCATCCTGAAAGAGGTCAGAAGCAGCCACAATGTTCTTATTATAATATTTTGCAAAGGTAGATTCCCTAGACCAGCCCGCCTTAGCCATAATGCATGCGACAGGGACAGCCGCCACTCCAGCTTTTGAAGCTGCTGCTGGCCGCACACTACCAGCGGAAAACTTTGAGATGTCTATGCCGGACATGCGGAGAATGGTCCTGACCCAACGGGCAATAGTGTCTTTGGAAACTGATTTGTGGGGTTTTATGAAGCTAATGAGGAGCCTGGCATCAGTGTGCATCTCATCCTGTCTAAGCTCTTTAGTCACATCAATGTACCTCAGGAGAGTGCTACAGACACATAATCGTGGATCCTTAGGGTAACGATGGAATGTGACCCTGTTGATGTTAAAATTTGGTCTGGATTGTTTAAGAGTGCCCCCAACTGTACTGAAATGGAGTGTTCATTAATGAGCATGTCTCTGATTAACAGTAGTTGTAAAGTTTGAATTCTGGCAGCTTGAGTTAAGTCCATCATCATAACCGATTTTAGCGTTAATTCTTTAAGGGTTAATGCATGTAAGGGGAACATGGACCTTAGTTGCTCTAAGACAGGTTGGACGTCCCAAGTGTCAGTGTACCTGGGCTGAGGAGTTCTAAGATTGAAAACCCCTCTCATGAATCGGATGACCAAAGGGTGATTTCCTGCCCTGCATCCGTCCACCACAATGCCGAGAGAAGACAGGGCATCCCTCGCAGTGTTCACACACTCATAACCCACACCCCTGTCAAAGGTTTCCGTCAAAAAATTTACAATGTGACCTACAGTTGGAGAAGTGGGATCGACATTCCGTCTACCACAAAACAACGACCACCTCTGGACATGTGGGCGGTATTGCCTCTCAGTACCTGGTTTCCAGGAGGCAAGTATGATGTCCGCAGCCGCCGGCGAAACTCCTCGTTTCTGCAAGTTTTCCCTGACAGAAGGCATGCCATGAGCCTCGTGTGGGACATGATGGGGTGTGGATCTGTTGTGGACGGGTGTGTTAGAACATTCCTCCTGTTCGTTATCAAACGTGGGAAGTCTATTAGCAACTGGAGCAGCATGCCCATCCAAAACTGGGACGGCCACAGAGGAACCACCATCCAGCCTCGTGCTTGCTCTGCACGTAACTTCTGAAGGCACCTAGCAATTAATAAGAATGGGGGGAAAATGTAAGACAAATCAAAGTTTGACCAGTCCAAGGAAAAAGCACCAAAATATTTAGCCTCCGGATCTGGCAACCACGAACAGAATGTATTAACCTGTTTGTTAAGCCTTGAGGCAAATAAATCAATGGACGGTGTCCCAAAAACATTACACAAGGTAGTAAAAATGTGTGAGTCGAGTTTCCACTCATGTCTGTCATTAATCTTGCGAGAGGCTACATCAGCCAAGGTGTTGTCCTTCCCCGGTATGTGCGAGCATGTAACCCATGAGTCATGTTCCAGACACCAATCCCAAATCTGGGTAGCAACATCATTACAGGACTTGGACTTTGTGCCTCCCATTTCATTGACATAGTTTATGGCAGTGGTATTATCACAAAAAACTCTAACATGTCTACCTTCCAGCTCATGTTCAAATGCTTGCAAAGAGAATAGAATGGCTTTCATCTCCAGGATGTTAATGTGAAGCTCCTTTTCATCCAGGGACCAAGTACCACTTGTAATCTGACACCCCAAATGACCCCCCCAACCAAGGCTGGAGGCATCAGTAAATAAATCGATGTCAGTACCTGGCCTAAAAATGTGTCTGTGGTGTCTGTCCACATTGTCTAACCACCAGGAAAGGTCTAGTTTCATGTCTGCAGTAATATTCAAAGGCCTGTCAAAATTACCATACTCCTGTTTCAAAGCGGCAATTTTTCCCCCCTCCAACTTCCTGTAGTGAAGTTTACCTAACTCCACTGCTGGGATCGCAGCCACCATGAGGCCAATCACCCTGGCCACCTCTCGAATGGGGGCAACATCTTTACACAAAAATTCTGCACATCCTTGGCGAATGTTGATTAGTCTACGCTCAGGTAAAGAGGCAGTCATGAACTTGGTGTTAATAACATTGCCTAGGTATTCAATACATTGTGTGGGGGTGAGAACAGACTTCTCCATATTGATACAAAAGCCTAACCTCTGCAACAGAGAAATGGTGGCCTGAATCGCCTGAAGACATCCTGAGTAAGAGTTACTGCAAATTAATGTGTCATCTATAAAGCTGGTGATAGTGTATCCTTCCTGCCTTAAAGTAGCAAATACTGGCTTCATCAGTTTGGTGAAAAGCCGAGGTCCCTCAGAAATGCCATTAGGGAGGCAGGTGAATTAATAGATAACACCTTGCCATGTAAAACATAAAAATCATTGTTGCTCATCTGCAACCCTAACAGAATAATAAGCATGCCTGAGATCGACAGAAGCCAAGAAATCACCCTGGTTGATGAGCCTGATGGCCTGTTCAAAATTTTCCATTTTAAAATGTTTATATGGTATGTATTTGTTTAACCTCTCCAAGTTAAGAACCAGGTGAAATTCCCCGTTTTTCTTTTCTCGCAAAAAAAATAGGAGAGATAACCTGCTGAGTTTGTTTGTGTGTGACTTTAATGACTTTAAGCTGTAAAAGTTTTTTTTTGATCTCTCCAGAAATTATCCCCTGTTGCACAGTGTTGAACCTGTATTCCAAATCATTAAAAAATAAAGGATGAACACTATCGACATCAATATCAAGGTGGCAATGCTGAACAATATCCAAAATGACAGGGTCACTGGTAATTTTACGCCACTCATGCAGGAAAGAGTGTAGTCTGCCAGCTTCAAAACATGCACTTGCCTGTAAGTTTACTGGGGCTGCCTGCTGTGGCCGCCCCGGCCCTTGGAGTTTTTTGGCTCCACATCCTGATGAGTGGAAGGCAGTCGTGGGGCAGCCCTGGAGCCATACCTCTGTTGCCCGTAGGGTTGGAACCTGGCGTAATATCCCCTACTAGCAGGCTTGTTCCAATATCCACCAGGGCGTTTACCTGCGAACTTGCTAGTAAAGGCAGGCTTTTTCTGCGAGAACTTACTCCGCAGTGTCTCCGCTTCCTCAATTTGTCTGGCAGACTGGGACACATCGTCACTGAACAGAAAGCGAGTAATTGGCACCTTATCTGAACAAAGATGAGCATATTTATAGTTTATCTCGCGTTTCATGACAAAACGCCTGGCCAAATTGTTCCTGTGATTGGCATTGCCTAGCAATGCCAATGCACCATTTAGCATGCTCACCTCATGTGTCAACTTGGGGTTACCTTCCTGTTCAGCCAAATCATCCAGTGCCACTAAGGATTTGGTGATAATGGTTGAAGCCCGCAGGATGTCCTTATTTACCTCCAAGCGGAAGTCTGTCTTCCTGGCATCCAGCTTCAGGGCCTCCAACACCTGTGGGTTGCATTCCACTGGCGCAAGAGCATGGCAGTTATTAGGCCTCTTGACAACATCGTCCTCACACATGGCCTTGTAGTCCTCCTCTCTCATACCATTATCAAAGAGAAAGTTTACCATCTCTGCCACTCTATTGTCAATGTCAGCAACCACCGTGTCAGAAGGACCAAAGGCCTTAGTGCCCTGAATTAAGGTGCTGTCAGCAGGGGCGGCAGGCATCGACACTGCCTCATCCTCACTCATCCTGGCCGAGAAACCAGAAAAAGTGGCAGAACAAGGAGGCGACAAACCCCAGCCCCCCAGAGTACTGTCCTCCACAGTCACCTGCGCCGACCCAGTAGGGGGTGGTAGTTGCCGTCTGTCTGCCTGCAAGGCCTCCACTTCACCCCTCAAATCAGCCAAGGCGTCCAACACAACTGACCAAGGGGGAGGAGCAGGAGAAGTGCCGCGGGAACCACGTGCGTCAGCACTGTTACGTAATCTCACGCAACCATGCCTCCCACTCAAGCGACGAGATGAATGATCCCTGTGCCTGTCGTCGTCATCTTGAGGGCGAACAGTGGACCCAGGGAGAGGAGAAGGCCCACAGAAGGCACGTGGGGCAGGAGGGGAAGGGGATCGAGAGGCAGAGGACGCTTCACCAGACTCCGACAAGGCTGCCGCACTGCGATAAGGAGAACAAAGCCGTAAGCTTCCCATACAGTTCCATCGTCAGTGGAGACCGATAAACCAATAATACAACTCGCCCCAAAAACGGGTAACGAAGTTGAAGGCACTGTACCTGCGTAACAAGTATCGTGGCCTTATCTGAAAGAAAACAGCAAAAACTTGGGAGACCGTATGACCCAGAATGACTGTGTCTGCCCGACGCGGCGATCAGCAAACAACTGCCGGCAGCGCGTGACGCACTCTCTCTCATGGGAAATGTCCGCCCAGCAGATAGGTGATTTTGCCGAAGTAAAATTAAGATAGCAAGTGAAGCAAAAAATAACTGAAATGGGTTGTAAGTACTAAGAATACTAATGTGAGTGGAGAAATAATAGAGTGAAGAGGAACTCTACAGACTTAAATAACTATTTTCTCTCATTATTTTTTCAGAGAAGGCACAGTAGGGACTGCACAGGTAGAACAGAATTTTAGGGGACAAGAAATGATGCTAAAATAGAAAGTACATCACCCAGTCAGATCTTCTAGGAATGCTCTCATGTCTAAACAAAAACATATGGGCACACGCAGGTCACATCCCACGGAAAAATTAATAAATGTATGTGAGTGGGTATACTCACTGAACAAAGGCACAAAATAATAATAAAATGAACATGAAAGATGTGTATAAATGTGTAAAATCATGCTTATCTGTGTGATTTGAGACAGGAACACAAAACATTGACACCATAGCACAACATTCAACCCTTGAGAAATGCAAAGGGCATGAAAGAATACTGTCCCTAAACCAATCACTGAAATAAAAAAAAAATAAAAAAAACTTGTAATGTATGCACTAGCCAATCACAAGGCTAACACAGCAGTGACATCAGAACAGCAGTTGAGCAGGACACAGAATAAAGAATGCCAAACTGCCCTCCATCTCACCACTTCTGCCATATGTTCTAGTTGATAGTTGTATGGAAGTGCCCAGGATTGCAACTAAACATGACTGTAGAGGAAAACTCGCTGTATATTTATAAAATAAAATGGTACACAAAGATAAAGCAACCACCATGATAAATACGTCCAGCCCTGAGGCTGGCTGGACAAGGATGCAGCTTCATGCCCACGTGGCCAGGTCAGGACATGGTCATGCTGCAATAGAGGATGGGGTGGAACATCGTGTAGGACAGCATCAAAATCGGTACAACTGCTCAATTAGTTTAACTTCTGTATATGTGTAATGCCCTCCCCCCTGTGCCACTCGCAAGTTAGGTTATTATTATTCTTTTTTTTTTCTCTAACTAGTTGGTGAGGAAATATCTACACTCGCTGATTTATGGTCTTTATTTTTTCTTCACTTGTGCTAGTGTTAATACTAATTCACACGTCATTCATATTACATCAGCTAGCATGAAGTATCCTTTTAGTAGTGTTGAAGATTTAATTACAGTAGTGTAAATATTGGCCGAATTAACCACTTGACACACCTCATACATTCACCAATAACAATAATGGGCATTAGTGTTTGGGTATTACATGAGTATAGTCTCATTCACCTGGCGAGGGTGGTATTGTTCACACACGTGACTCAAAAAATAATTCACTGGTGCTTACATAAGAATAAACAATCTCCTTATTACATTTTCCTATAACCCAGGTATAACATAGCCTAATCAGCATTCCGAGGACCGAACCAAGTGGTTACGTCCCCGTATGATAACAAGAGGTACTGTACAACTTTAACAATCCGTGAACTAAACACTCTGTTCGTGTTCTCACACTATTAAGTATACCTAATCAAACACACACATGTGGGATGCACAGACAGACTTTTCCTTTACCTCCACTGGCTTCCCTGTAGTGTAAGCAAGCCAAGATCTCTCTGAGTGAGTAATGATAAGAAAATATATCTACAAATATGAATAGTAATTACTTCAAACTTAGAGTGATATAGTATATTTAGGAGGAGGCAGTAGACACCTGCTGAAACGATAATTACTTCCAGTGAGGTCTAAAGCACTGTTCAGGGGGTGCTGTGAACTTATCATTAAACCCAGCTGTGATCTCACTGAACGTTTCCCTTTGTGTCTCACAACACATGGGGGCAGTCACAGCCTGCCCTCTAAAGACAACTCTCTTCCTCCACACAAAACTACAAGCACATAATAACACACACACCCTTCACTCAAAAAAATTTTAAAATCATCATGGCTACTCCTACATCAGCCTTGGAGTCCCCATCTGGGGAGGGGACCATAAATGTCCCCAGGTCGGACTGCCTTTCTGTCAATGACCCTAAGTGTTTTGACACCCTTCTTAACTTCTTCTTCATTAACTTCTACAACATTTTCAGTCTAAGATCTAATTTTCAATCTGTAGAACACCACCTCTCCTCTTCTAAACCTCATCTTCTTTTCCTCACTGAAACTCAGGTGTCTGAGGCAACTGACAGTAGCCCCTTTTCTGTTCCCTCCTACTTTCTCTATCCTCATTTTCTATTCAAAGCTGGATGCTGTGTCTATGTGTGCAATGACTTAACCTGCTCTCGTGCCTACGCTCTTGAATCTTCTGAGTTTTTCACCATCTGGCTACGACTACAGAGTCATCCTCATACTAAATTTATCTGTGCTGTATACCTCTCACCTAACTCCTCTGACTATAAGAAATTCTTTGACTATTTAACTTCCAAAGTGGAGCACATTCTGACTCTCTTCCCTTTTGCAGAGATCTCCATTCTTGGAGACTTCAATGTTCACCACCAGCTTTGGCTTTCCTCTCCCTTCACTGACCATCCTGGTGAACTAGCCCACAACTTTGCTATCCTCCATGACCTAGAGCAATTGGTGCAACACCCTACTCGTATTCCTGACCGTCTTAGAGATATGTCCAACATTCTTGATCTTTTCCTGACCTCTAATCCTTCTGCTTATGCTGTCACCCTTTCTTCTCCGTTGGGCTCCCCTAATCACAATCTAATGTGTTTATCTTGTCCTATCGCTCCAATCCCTCCTCAGGATCCCCCTAAGCAAAGGTGCCTCTGGCGTTTTGCCTCTGCTAATTGCGGGGACCTGAGGAGTTATTTTGCTGATTTTCCTTGGAATGCCTACTGCTTCCGTGTCAAAGACCCATCTTTATGTGCTGAGTTCATAACAGAGGTGATAGTGTCTGGCATGGAGGCGTACACTCCTCACTCTTTTTCTCGTCCTAAACCTTCTAAACTTTGGTTTAACACAGCTTGTTCTCGTGCTATACATGATAGAGAGGTGGCCCAAAAAAGGTACTTAAGCCTTCCATCACCAGAATCTCATGCACTTTATATTTCTGCCCGGAACCATGGCAAGTCTGTTCTCCAACTAGCCAAAAACTCCTTCATTAACAGAAAATGTCAAAACCTTTCAAGATCTAACTCCCTTCGTGACTTCTGGCATCTAGCCAAAAAATATCTCCAATTAATTTGCTTCTTCTTCTTTCCCTCCTCTATTTCAACCAGATGGCACCACTGCTATCACATCTATTTCTAAAGCTGAACTCTTCGCTCATACCTTTGCTAAAAACGCTACCTTGGACGATTCTGGGCTTGTTCCTCCCTCTCCTCCACCCTCTGACTACTTCATGCCACCTATTAAAATTCTTCGCAATGATGTTTTCCATGCCCTCGCTGGCCTAAAGCCTTGGAAGGCTTATGGGCCTGATGGGGTCCCTCCTATTGTTCTCCAAAATTGTGCCTCCGTGCTTGCACCTTGCCTAGTCAAACTCTTTCAGCTCTGTCTGTAAACATCTACCTTTCCTTCTTGCTGGAAGTTTGCCTACATTCAATCTGTTCCTAAAAAGGGTGACCGTTCTAATCCCTCAAACTACCGTCCTATTGCTTTAATTTCCTGCCTATCCAAAGTTTTTGAATCTATTCTGAACAGGAAGATTCTTTAACATCTATCACTTCACAACCTTCTATCTGATCGCCAGTATGGGTTCCGTCAAGGCCGCTCTACTGGTGATCTTCTGGCTTTCCTTACTGAGTCTTGGTCATCCTCTTTTAGAGATTTTGGTGAAACTTTTGCTGTTGCCTTAGACATATCAAAAGCTTTTGATAGAGTCTGGCACAAAGCTTTGATTTCCAAACTACCCTCCTATGACTTCTACCCTTCTCTCTGTAACTTCATCTCGTTTCCTTTCTGACCGTTCTATTGCTGCTGCGGTAGACGGTCACTGTCCTTCTAAATCTATTAACAGTGGTGTTCCTCAGGGCTCTGTCCTGTCACTCATTCTCTTCTTATTATTCATTAATGATCTTCTAACCCAAACTTCTTTTCCTATCCACTCCTACGCTGATGATATCACCCTGCACTTTGCCACCTCTTTTCATAAATGAAGAAAAGTAACTAGATTTCAGAATGGTTTCATTTGAATGTTTATGAGCTTGTAGGCACCATAACGATAAAAGGCATAGAAAGATTTTTATATGGGAAGTCAAAACAACATTACCAAAAACGTCTGTTTTTGATTTATTTTTTTTTAGTTACGAGTACGTGCAAAAACGATAAAACAAATGCAAAAAAAAAAAAAAAGCCCTTCATAGAGAAATAGCATAACTTTAATAGAAACTTCTACTTTAAGGCTTTTGAATTTATCTAGTAGAAATATGACAAAATGAATGGAAAGTAGTCTTTATACGGAAACAAATATATATTAAAACGAAAATATATTATGAGAAAATTATGTTTTTGATCTTTTTAGGTATGAATATGCAAAAACGCATGAATAGCACTGTATTTATAAGAGTTTTTAAAACGTTTTGAGTGTTTTTCACCTTGTTAAGTAACAAATCCCAAAATGCCTTCAAAATCCCAATACATGGGGAAACGAAACTATAAACGTGTTTTTTGAGTGTTTTTGAGTGTTTTAGGCACCAAAACGATAAAACCATGGAAAGTACCTTATAGTAAAAAAACGTCTTTTTTTCTACTTACGTACCAAAAAAACGCTGAAACGCCTGCAAAACACCCTTTATGGAAAAACAGAATAACATTAGTAAAAACAAGTATTTTAAGTGATCTTGAGCACCTTACGTAGAAAACGCCAAAATGCATGCAAAATACCTTGTATGGGGAAACGAAAAGACATTAAGAGAAACGTGCATTATGAGTGTTTTTGAGCTTCTTAGGTAACAAAACGGGAAAACGAATGAATAACACTTTATGAGGAGAAACAAAAGAACATTACCAAAAAAAGAGTATTTTGAGTGTTTTTCACAGTTAGGTACTAAAACGCAAAACAAGGCATTTATAGCTCTCTACATGGAAAGACGAATCGAAATTTCCACAAAAGTGTACTTTGAATGGCTATGAGCGTGTTAGTCACCAAAATCCTAAAAAAAAAAAAAAATGGAAATCATTCCATATGGGATTACAAAACATTATTAAAAATGTGTCTTTTAAGTGGTTTTGATCTTACATACCAAAACGCAAAAACAAAATGAAATACACTTTTATATAGAAACAGAATAACATTACCAAAGCCGTGTATTTTGAGTTTTTTTGGAGATTGTTGCGTAGAAAACGCCAAAATGCATGCAGAGTACTCTTATAAGAAAAATGGAAACTCATTTCGAGAAACGTGTATTATAAGTGTTTTTGAGCTTAGGTACCAAAACGCGAAAACACGTTGATAGCACTGTATATGGAGAAACGGAACATTACCAAAAAAGTGTATTTTGAGTGCTTTTTCACATTTTTTACGTACCAAAATATTAAAATGTTGGCAAAGCATAGGGAAAACGAAATGAAATTATCAGAAATATGTCTTTTGAGTATTTTTGAGCGTGTTAGGCATCAAAGCGGTAAAAGACATGAAAATCACACTTAAAAGGGACTACAAAACACCCTATATAGAGAAACAGAAAAATAATACCAAAAATAAAGTATGATTTTTTTTTCAGCTTGTTACGTAGAACACCAAATGCTTATTAAAATTCTTCTGTTTCTAAATATAGAGTGTTATTTATGCGTTTTTGCGTTTTAGGTATTTAAGGATCACTCATAATACTCTCATAATACACATTTCCCGTAATGTCTTTTCGTTTTCCCATATAAGGTACTTTGCATGGAATGCATTTTGGTGTTTTTGTACATAACTAGCTCAAAAACCCTCAAAATACATGTTTATTGGCAAATTTATTCTTTTTTTTTTTTTATCTATAACGCGTTTTAGCGTTTTGTATAAGTAACCAGCTCAAAATTCTGAAAAGAAACTTTTTTTTTATGTTATTTTGTTTTCCTGTGTAAGGTGCCTTCTATGGTTATTAGTGTTTTGGTGTTTAGGACGCTCATAAACACATATAAGACACTTTTCTGAAAGTTTCGTTTACTTTTCCCATATAGAGTGTTTTGCGTGCATTTTAGCGTTTTGGTACATAACAATATAAAATCTAATCAAAATACATGTTTTTGATAATATTTTTCAATTTCTCACAATAGAGAAAAATGTTTTCTTTCTCCATATAGAATGTTATTCACCCGTTTTTGAGTTTTGGTACCTAAGAAGCTCAAAAACACTCATAATACACGTTTCTCGTAATGTATTTTCGTTTCCCAGCTTTCCATGTATTTTGCAGTATTTGCCAGCAACAAGATCAAAAACACTCAAAATACTAGTTTTTGGTGATGTTATTGTGCTTCTACATAAAAGTCTTTTTGTATGCGTTTTAGCGTTTAGCGTACGCAACTCAAACACACTCAACAAAAAAGTTTTTGGTAAAGTTTTGTTTTTCCCATAGAGGGTGCTCCCCATCCTTTTTTTTTTTTTTTTTTTTTAGCGTTTTGGTGCCTAACACGCACATAAACATGTTTCTGGAAATGTTTCCTTTCTACATAGAGGTAAGTTGCTTTGTATGTATTTTGACTTTATGGCATCTAACAATTTAAAATACACTGAAAATACATCTTTTTGTTAATGTTGTTGATTTTGAGCTCCTTGAGTACCAAAAATACTAAAACGCATGAATAGTACTCTATATGGAGATGTTTCTCCATATAGAGTACTATTCATGCGTTTTAGTATTTTGGTACTCAAGGAGCTCAAAACCAACCATAATGCACAGTTTTCGTAATGTATATATAACTTTGCATGTTTTTTGGCGTTTTTGTGCGTATTAAGCTGAAAAACACTCAAAATACTTTTTTTTTTATATTTATGCTTTTTTCCATGAAGATTATTTTGCTTGCTTTCTAGCATTTTGTTACGGAAGTAGCTCAAAACACTAGAAAAGAAAAAGACGAACTCGGTAAAGTTTTGCTTTTCCATATAGGCTACTTTTTTTGGCGTGTTGATGTCTGGGACGGTCATAACCACTTAAAAAATACGTTACTGGGAATCTCGTTTCCCTTTACAGGGTGCTTAGCATGCATTTTGGCGTTTTGGTCACTAATAATGTGAAATACACTCAAAATACGCGTTATTGGTAATGTTCTGTTTCTTCATATAGATTGATGTTTAAGGGTTTAGCGTTTTGGTGCCTAAGAAGCAGAAAAACACTCCTATAAGTCTCTCGAAATGTCCTTTCGTTTCCCCATAAAGAGTACTTTGCATCCATTACGGCGTTTTTATATGTAGCAAGCTCAAAAACACTTAAAAATACATGTTTTTCGTAATGTGATTCTCATTCCTCATAAAGAGTATTTTGCATGAGTTTTAGTGTTTTGGTACGTAAGTTGCTCAAAAATACCCAAAAGACCCGTTTTTTGGTAATATTGTTTTCTTTTCCGGTATAGGGTAATTTCCGTCCTTTAAACATTTTGGTGCCTAAAACGCTCATAAAAACTCAAAATAGTAATGCTATTTTCTTTCTCCATATATAGTGCTATTCATGCTTTTTAGCGTTTTCTCACCAAAGAAGCTCAAAAACACTTATAATATATGTCTTTTTGTTTACCCATGTAGGGTACTTTGCATACATTTTTGCGTTTTCCTACGTAACAAGCTAAAACTCAAAATATTTGTTCTTTGTAATGATATTTTGTTTCTCCATGAATGGTGTTTTGCATGGGTTTTAGCGTTTTGGTACGCAAAAAGAGGAAAAAGCATTCAACATACATATTTTCGGTAATATTGTTTTCTATACACTTGTAGGGTGTTTTCTATGATTTTTAGTGCCTAACATGGACAAAAATACTCAAAAGATAATTTTCTTGTATTGTCATTTCATTTCCTCATATAAGGGGCTTTGCATACATTTTTTTTGTGTTTTGGTACCTAACAATGTGAAAAATACTCAAATTACACGTTTTTTGTAATGTTTTTCCTTTTCTCTATATAGAGTGATACTAACGCGTATTCATGTTTATATACCGAAGAAATAAAAAAAAAACCACTCATAATAAACGTTTCACATAATGTGTTTTCGTTTCCTAATATAGGGTACTATGGAAGCATTTTGGCGTTTTTTGTACATAACAAGCTCAAACACTCAAAATGCGTGTTTTTCGTAATGTTATTCTCTTTCACAATAAAGGATGTTTTGTATACGTTTTATGGTTTTGCTACATAAGAAATAAAAGAAAATGAAAATACAAATTTTTCCTACCAAATCTTTAAAAAGCATGGAAAACACGCTATATTGGAAAACGAAATAACTTCATGAACATGGTATCTTTTGAGTGTTTTTGAGCTTCTTACGTAGGAAAATGTAAAAGGCATATATATATATATATATATATATATATATATATATATATATATATATATATATATATATATATATATATATATATATATATATATATATATATATATATATGCCTTTTACGTTTTCTATACACATTATATTATACACATCTATTATATATATATATATATATATATATATATATATATATATATATATATATATATATATATATATATATATATATATATATATATATATATATATATATATATATATATATATATATATATATATATATATATATATATATATATATATATATATATATATATATATATATATATATATATATATATATATATATATATATATATATATATATATATATATATATATATATATATATATATATATATATATATATATATATATATATATATATATATATATATATATATATATATATATATATATATATATATATATATATATATATATATATATATATATATATATATATATATATATATATATATATATATATATATATATATATATATATATATATATATATATATATATATATATATATATATATATATATATATAATACACGTTTATGGTAATTTTTTTTTCTGGTTATCCATAAAAAGTTGTATTCATGTGATTTAACGTTTTGGTTACTGAGGTGAGAGTTTGAGAGTGACTCTGTAGTCGTAGCCAGATGGTGGAAAACTCGGAAGATTCAAGAGCGTGGGCACGAGAGCAGTTAAGTCATTGCGTACAGAAACGCAACATCTAACTTTGGATCGAAAATGAGGATAGAGAAAGCAGGAGGAAACAGGAAAGGGGCTACTGTCAGTTGCCTCAGACACCTGAGTTTCAGTGAGGAAAAGAAGATGAGGTTTAGAAGAGGAGAGGTGGTGTTCTACAGATTGAAAATTAGATATTAGACTGCGAATGTTGCAGAAGTTAATGAAGAAAGAGTTGAAGGGGGGTGTCAAGACACTTAGGGTCGTCGACAGAAAGGCAGTCCGACCTGGAGACATTTATGGTCCCCTCCCCAGATGGGGACTCCGAGGCTGGTGTAGGAGTCCCCATAATAATTTTGAAATTTTTGAGTGAAGTGTGTGTATGTTATTAGGTGCTTGTAATTTTGTGTGGAGTTGTCTTTAGAGGGCAGGCTGTGACTGCCCCCTTGTGTTGTGAGACACAAAGGGAAACGTTCAGTGAGGTCACAGCTGGGTTTAATGATAAGTTCACAGTACCCCTGAACAGTGCTTTAGACCTCACTGGGAGTAATTATCATTTCGGCAGGTGTCTACTGCCTTCTCCTCCTAATATATATATATATATATATATATATATATATATATATATATATATATATATATATATATATATATATATATATATATATATATATATATATATATATATATATATATATATATATATACTCGTATATATATATACATGCCAAAGCATGGAAAATATGTTATACTGGAAAAACAAAATTTTTTCAAAATCGTGTCCTTCCTGGATAAACAGTCCAATATTAACAAAAAAATGTGTTTTAAGTGTTTTCATCTAGTTAGATACCAAAATCCTAAAATGCATGAAAGCATCCTATAAAGTGTAAAGAGAAATTACCATAAAAATGTAATTTGGTTATCTACGTATTAGGCACCAAAACGCTAAAAAGCATCAAAATACTCTATATGGGGGAAAAAAAAAGAACATTATCGAAAATGTGTCTTTTGAGTGCTTTTGAGTTTTAAGCACCAAAACGCAAAAAAAAAAAAAAAACACACATACAAAACACCGTTTACGGAGAAACAGAACAACATTATGAAAAACGTGTATTTTGTGTCTTTGAGCTTGTTTAGTACCAAAACATTAAAAATGCATGCTAAGTACCCCTATCGGAAATGAAACGATAACGACTGAAATGTGTATAATGAATGTTTTTCAGCTTCGTAAGTAAAAAACGCTAAAACACAAGAATAGCACTCTTTGTGGAGAAACAGAATGACATTACTCAAAACATCTATTATGAGTGATTACCCCTATGTAAGGAAGCAAAACGCCAAAAAAAACAACAAGAAAAAAAAAAAAAAACATACAAAGCTCCCTATAAGAAGAATCAGAACACTAATGCTAAAACTTATGATATAAGTGTTTTTGGGCTTGTTAGGTACCAAAACTCTCAAGTGTATGTATAGCACCCTTAATGGGAAAAGAAAACATTACCAAAAACGTGCCGTCTGAGTGCTTTTCAGCTTCTTACATACCAAAACAGTAAATCGAATGAAAAAAAAAAAAAAACGCCACATTGGAAAATAAAACAATTCTATCAAAAACGTTTCTTTTTAGTGTTTTTCAACTTCTCACGTATAAAATACTGAAACATACAAAAAATCTTTTTTGGAGAAAAAAAAAATTAAGAGCTTATATTATTATTATTATTATTATTATTATTATTATTATTATTTTTTTTTTAGCTAATAGTTAACAAAACACCAAAGTGATTGCAAAGCACCCAAAAAACGTGTTGTTTGGGTATTTATGAGCATATCAGAGAGCAAAACTCTAAAAAGCAATGAAAACACTCTATATGAGAAAATAAAACATTATCAAAAGGTGTCGAGTGTTTTCTTTTTAGCTATTTTACGTATTAAAACGTTAAAACACATGCAAAACACACTTTACAGAGAAAGAACATTATAAAAATGTGTATTTTGAGTGCCTTTCAGCTTGTTAGGCACCTAAATGCAAAAAATGCATGGGAAGCGAAAGGATATTAAGAGAAATTATATTATTTGTATTTTTTTGAGCTTCTTAGGTACAAAAGCGCTAAAACGCATGAGTAGCACTTTATATGGAGAAAAAAAAATACTAAAAACGTGTATCATCAGTTAGGGAGAAAGAGGAAAAGCAAAAAAAAAAAAATATATACAAACCTGTAAAAAGTATCAAATCTCAAATGCTAAAAAAAACTGTAATATGATTGTTTTTGTGTTTCTAAGGTATTAAAACGTTAAAGTACATGCAATAAACCCTTTATGGGAAAAGAAACAACATTAATAAAAATGTGTCTTTTGAGTGCTTTTTCGCTTTCTTACGTACCAAACCGCTAAATATCACGGAAAACACGCTATTTTGTAAAACAAGACAACTTTCAAATCGTGTCTTTTGAGCTTCTTTCTTACCAAAACCAAAAAAAAAAAAAAAAAAACGCACAGAAAACAGGCTTTCTGGAGAAACAGAAAAAAACTTTACCACAAACGTGTGTTTTCAGTAGTATTCAGATTCTTAAGTGTCAAAACACCAAAATGAATGCAAAGCATCCTATAAGGGATAATGAGACATTACCCAAAACATCTTATTTTTGGTGTTTATGATAGTATTAGGCACAAAACGTTAACATGCATGGAAAACACCCTATATGGGAAAACAAAATATTATCGAAAAGGTTCCTTTTGAGTATTTTTGAGCTATTTTACGTACCAAAAGGCTAAAATACATGCAAAACACCCCTTCCGGAGAAACAGATTGATTTTATGAAGAACATGCATTTTGAGTGCCTATGACCTTGTTAGGTAACTAAACGATAAAAATGGATGCAAAGTAACCATTGTGGGACACGAGAGGATACTAAAAGAAACGTGTATTATTTCAGCTGTTTTTTTTTTCACCTGCATAGATAAAAAAAAAAAAAACTCTAAAACACATGAATAGCACTGTATATGGTGAAACATAACATTACTATGAACGTGTATTTTGAGAGATTACCGTCATGTTAGGGACGAAAACCCCAAAATGCATGCAAAGTACCCTATAAAAAGAATTAGAACAAAAATACTAATACTATTTGTGTCTATGTTTTTTTTTTGGGGGGGGTTTGTCAGGTACCAAAATGCTAAAGTAAAGCACATTCTATGGGAAAAGAAAGTAATATTACCTCCCCCCCAAAAAAAGTGTCCTTTTACATACCAAAACACTGAAATGCATGGAAAGCGCGCTATATTCGGAAAGAGAACAACTTTACGGAAATCATGTTTTTTTTATTTATTTTTTTTTAGCTTTTTACATACGTAAACGCTGAAACGCATAGAAAATACCGATTCTGGAGAAAAGAGCATTACTCAAAACGTGTGTGTTCATTGTTATTCAGCTTGTGAGATACTGAAATGCTAAAATACATTCAAAGCACCGTTTAAGGGGTAACAAGAGGATATTAACAGAAAAGTGTCATTTGGGTTTTAATGAGTATATTAGGCCCCAAAACGTAAAAAAAAAAAAAAAAAAACATGGAAAATACATTATATAGATAAATAAATTAACATAATGGAAAACGTGTCTTTGGATGTTTTTGAACTTGTTAAGTACCAAAACGCTAAATATGCATGCAAATTTCCCAATATGGCAAACAAAACGATATTAAAAGAACCGTATATTAGGAATGTTTTTCAGTTTCTTAGGTACCAAAACGTTAAAACACATGAATACAACTCTATATGGAGAAAAAAAAAATAAAAAAGTGTATTATGAGTGACTATCACAATGATACGGACCAAAACGCCAAAATGCATAGAAAGCACTCTATAAGAATGAGAACAATTTGTAATATGATTTTTTTTCTTTTTGGTCGGGGGGCACTTGTTAGGTACCAAAGCACTAAAAATGCATGTAATGCACATTTTATAGAAGAGGAAACAATATTATCAAGAACGTGTATTTGGAGTGTTTTTATCAGTTTCTTACGTAATTAAGCGCTAAAAAGCATGGAAAACACGCTATATTGAAAATACGAAACAACTTTATCAAAATCGTGTCTTTTGAGTGTTTTTGAGCTTATTACTTCCTCTAAAAGACATACAAAAACACCCTTTCTGGAGAAAGAGAACATCATTTACAAAAAAAAAAAAAAAGTTTCGAATGTTTTTCATCCTGTTACGTATCAAAACGCCAAAATACATGCAAAGCAGAACATATGGGGTAAGGAGACTATAATACGAGATACGTGTCATTTGGTGATTACGAGCATATTAGGTACCAAAACATTAAAAAGCATGAAAAACACCCTATATCGGAAAATAAATTAATATTAGCGAAAAAGTGTATTTTTAGTGTTTTTCTGTTACTTAGGAACCAATAGGGTAGAAATGCATGCAAAGTACCCAATATGGGAAACGATAAGATATTAACAGATACGTGTATTATGCTCATGTACCAAAACGTTTAAACACATAACTAGCACTCTATATGGAAAAACAGAACGACATTACCAAAAAACGTCTATTATATGTTATTACCATCATGTTAGGGACTAAAACACTTAAATTCATGCAAAGCACTCTATAAGCAGAATCAGAACAACATTGCTATAAACGTGTAATATGAGTCTTTTTGAGCTTGTCAGATACCGAAAAGTAATGGGGCATTCAAATATTTTTCTTTTTATGGGGAAAGAAAACAATATTACTAAAACGTGTGTTTTGAGTGTTTTTCAGCTTTTTACGTGGCAAAACACTAAGAAGCATGGGAAACACGCAATATTTAAAAACAAAAAAAATATAAAATTTTTTTTATCTTATTTCATAAAAAAAAAAAAAAAACTCTAAAGCGCATAAAATACACCCTTTCTGGATAAGCAAAAGAACATTGCCAAAAACACGTGTTTTATTGTTTTTGAGACTATTAGGTTTCAAAACGCCAAAATTCACACAAAACACATTATATAGGGTAACGAGGCGACATTACCAGAGACGTGTCATTTGGGTGTTTGTGAGCGTATTAGACATCAAAACGTTAAAAAGGATTAAAACACGCATTATAGGAAAACAAAACAACATTATTGAAAACTTGTCTCTTTAGTGATTTTAGCTTGTTTAGGTACAAAACTATATAAAACACATGCAAAATACCCTTCACGGAGGAAGAGGATAGCATTACGAAAAGACGTATATTTTAAGTATCTTTAATATTGTTAAGTACCAAAACACTTAAAATGCAAGGAAAGTACCAATATGGGAAAGAAAACGATATTAACAACAACGTTTATTACGATTGTTTTTCATCTTAGACAGAAAAAGGCTAAAACACATGAACACCACCTTGTATGTACAAACACAACATTTCCAAGAAACGAGTGTTATGATTGATTAGCACCATGTCTGGGACCAAAATTTACAAAATTTACAAAAGCACCCTTTGAGAAGAATGAGAAAAGCATTGCTAAAAATCGTGTAATATGAGTGTTTTTGAGTTTGTTAGTACCAAAACGATAAAAAAAAAAATGTTTTATATGAAAAGAAAACAACGTTACCAAAAACGTGTCTTTTGAGTGTTTTTTGATCCTTACGTACCAGAATGTTACAAAGCATGGAAAACACGCTATATCGAAAAAAAAAAAAAACTATAAGAATCGTGTCTATTTCTTTTTTTTTTAGCTTCTTTCGTACAAAATCTCTAAAACATATACAAAACGCCTTTTCTGGAGAAACAGAACAATATTGCCAAAAACGTGTGTTATGAGAGTTTTTGCGCTTGATAGGTATCAAAACGCGAAAATGTATACAAAGCACCCTATATGGGGAAACAAGATTTTATTACCAGAAACGTGTCATTTTGAGTGTATGTGAGCGTATTAAGCACCAAAACGCTAAAAACGTGTCTTTTGAGTGTTTTGAGCTTTTAACGTACGAAAAGGTAAAAAAAAACTGAATAATATTAAGGAAAACATATGAGTGTTATTCATTTCCTTAGGTACCAAAACACTAAAACACATGAATAGCAGTCTATATGGAGAAACAAAACAACTTTACTAAAAACGTGTATTATGTGATTATCACAATGTTATGGATCAAAACACCAAAATACATACAAAGCACTCAATAAGAAGAATCAGGATAAGTATGCTAAAAACATGTAATATGAATCTTTTTGGTCTTGTCAGGTACCAAACTGATAAAATGCAAGTAAAGCGGGGAAAATATGGGAAAAGAAAACATTACAAAAAATTTATCTTTTGTGTGCTTTCAGCTTCTTACGTACCAAAATGCTAAAAGTCATGGAAAACACGCTATACTACAAACCAAAATAACTTCATAAGAATCGTGTCTTTCGAGTATTTTTGAGTTTCATTTTCACAAAAACGCTAAAACGCATACAAACACCTTTTCTGGAGAAAGAGAACATAATTAACAAAAAACGTGTGTTCTGAGTGTCTTCCTGCTTGGTAGGTACAAAAACGCCAAAATAAATACAAAGTTCCCTAACGAGACGACGTTATTAAAAATGTATCATTTGGGTGTTTATGACCGTATTAGGTACCAAAACGATAAAAAAAAAAGTATGGAAAGCACCTTATATAGGAAAACAAAACATTATTACCGAAAACGTATCTTTTGAGTATTTTTTGAGCTTCTTTACGTACCAAAACGCAAATATGCATGCAAAACACAGAGAAAAACAATAACGTTATGAAAAAAAAAAATGTATTTTGAGTGTCTTTCAGCTTGCCAGGTATCAAAACGCTAGTAATTCATGCAAAGTAGCCATTATGATAAACGAAACCATATTAAGAGAAACGTGTGTTAGTGTTTTTCAGCTTTTAAGGTACCAAAACGCTAAAACACATAAATAGCATGGTATATGAAGAAACAACAACCTTACCAAAAATGTGTATTATGAGTGATTAGCACAATGTTAGGCAGCAAAACAGCAAAATGCATGCAAAGCACATTATTAGAAGAATCTGAGCGAGTGTTTTTTTTTTCGGCTTCTTATCTACTAAAACGCTAAATTGCATGGAAAGCACCTTATGAGGGCAAAGTAACAAAAATACCAAAAAAACTTGTCTTTTGAGTACTTTTCATCTTCCAACGTACCAAAATACTAAAACGGATAGAAAACACGCAGTATTGATCTCGTGCAAAATCGCTAAATCGCATACATAACACACTTTCTAGAGAAATATAACATAAAAAAAAACCTTGTGTTTTCAGTGTTTTTCAGCTTGTTAAATAACAAAACGCCAAAATGCATTAATCACTCTAGAGTCACGACACGGCATTACCAGAAACGTGTCATTTGGGCTTTTATGTGCGTGTTAGGCACCAAAACGCTAAAAAGAATAAAAACTTTATCGAAAACGTGTAGTTTGAGTGTTTTGAGCTTCATTATGTTACAAAACGCAAAAAAAAAAAAAAAAAACATATGCAAAACACCCTTTACGCAGAAACAAAACAATATCATCAAAAACGTTTATTTTGTGTGTTATTAAGCTTGTTAAGTACCAAAATTCTAAAAAAAATGTATGCAGAGTACCCATTATGGGAAACGAAACATATTAACAGAAACGTGTAATATGTAACGTAAAAAAAAAAAAAAAAACGCTAAAACGCATGCAAAACACCCTTAACACTATTAGCAAAAAACGCATGATTTGAGTGTTTTGAGTTTGTTAGGTACCAAAAACGTCAAAATGCATACAAATCACCCTGTATGGGGTAACAAAATGACATTACTGGAAACGTGCCATTCAGGTGTTTATGAGAATGTTAGGCACAAAAAGGATAAAATGCGTTGAAAATAAACTGTATGGGAAAATAAAACAATCTCATCGAAACCGTGTCTTTTCAGTGTTTTTCTTCTTCTTTACGTATCAAAACGTAAAAACATTACGGAGAAAGAAAAAGCACATTAAGAAAAAACATGTATTTTGACTGTCTTTCAGCTTGTTAGGAAAGAAATAGCTAAAAATGCATGCAAAAGAAACAATATTAAGAGAAACGTGAAAAAAAGGAGTGTTGTTCACTATGTTATGTACCAAAAGGCTAAATTACATGAATCCCGATTAATGTGGATAAAGAGAATATTAACGCAAACGTGTATTTTGGACGATTACCACCATGCGCCAAAGTACATACAAAGAATCAGAAAAAAATTGCTTAAAACGTGTGTTATGATTGTTTTTGAGGTTATAAATTACCAAAACGCTAAATTGCATGGAAATGGGGAAAAAAGAAAGTACATATCGAAAAACGTATTTGTAATGTTTTTCAGCTTCTTACGCTAAAAAGCATAGAAATCACTCTACACTGAAAAACTTTATCAAATTATTGTTTTTTTTTTTAAAGTGTTTTGAGCTTTTTTTTCGTACATAAATACCAAACCCCTACAAAACACATTTTCAGGAGAAAAAGGAACACGAAAACCGTGCGTTTTTAAAGTTTGAGCTTGTTAGTCATCAAAACGCCAAAATGAATGCAAAACACACCATTTAGGTTAACGAGATGTTATTACCACAAACGTGACGTATGGGTTTATATGACCGAATTAGGAGCCAGAACGCTAAAAGCATGGAAAAGACCCTATATGAGGAAAGAAATTAACGTTATCGGAAAAGTGTATTTTGATTATTTTTTTCTTTCAAATTGATAGGTGCAAAAGTGAAAAAAAAAAAAAAATACGAAACATTATTAACAGAAACCTATATTATGAGTGTTTTTCAGCTTTTTTAGTTATAAAAACGCTATAACACATTAATAGAATATTACCAAAAACGTATATTATGAGTGATTACTACCATAATATTGACCAAAACACCAAGATGCATACAAAAGCACCCTTTAAGTAAAATCAAAACAACGATACTAATTGCGTGTAATATGAGTGTTTTTGGGCTTGTCAAATACCAAAACGCTAAAATGCATGGAAGGCACCGTATATGGGAAAAGAAAACACCATTACCAAAAACGTGTCTCTTAACTGCTTTTCAGCTTCCTACACATCAAAATGGTAAAAAGCATGGAAAACGCTCTATGCTGGAAAACAAAACAACTTCATCAAAAAGCGTGTCTGACTTTTTTTTTAAGCTTCTTACGTACAAAAACGCAAAAGAGCATATAAAAGACACTTTCTCGAAAAAAAAAACATTAACAAAAACATGTTTTGAGTTTTCTTTTCAGCTTATTAGCTACTAAAACGCCAAAATGTATGCAAAGCACCCTATATGGGGAAAGAAGGCGACATTATCAGAATTGTGTCATTTGGTTGTTTATGCATTTGTTATCAAAACGCTAAAAAGCATGGAAAACACCCTACACAGGAAAAAAAAAAACATGTCTTGTAAGTGCTTTTTCAGCTTCTTTACGTACCAAAAACGCCAAAAAAACACTTTCAAAACACCATTTAGCGAGAAAGAGAACAACATAATGAAAGACGTGTATATTGAGTGTCTGATATCGAAACGCTAAAATTAATATGCATGCAAAGTACCCATTATGAGAAACGGAACGATATTAACAGAAACATTTAATATGAGTTATATTTTTTTTATTTTCTTAGCTACCAGAACTCTACAACACATGAATAACACTTTGTTATCAAAAACATTATAAAAAAAAACGTGTTTTATGAGTGATTACCACAATGTTATGGACCAAAACACCAAAAAAAGCATACAGATCTTCCTATAAGGACATTGATAAAAAAAAAATGTAAGGTGAATGTTTTTGAGCCTGTTAGATACCAGAAATGCTAAAAAAATGGAAAATATTCAATATGAAAAAAAAAGAATTATCAAAAACATGTCTTTTGAGTGTTTTGACGTTTTAATTACCAAAACGCTAAACTACATGCAAAACACTCTTTACGGACCAAAACGCTAAAAATGGATGGGAAGAACGTATTATGGGAAACGCAATGATATTAACAGAAATGTATATTGTGAGTGTTTTTTTTTTCAGCTTCTTAGGTTCCAAAAAGCTAACACATATGAATAGCAATCTATATGGAGAAGGAGAAGGACATTACCAAAAACGTGTATTATAAGTGATTACCATCATGTTGGGGACCAAAACGCCTAAATGGATACAAATCACCCTTTGAAAAGAATCAGGACAATGCTAAAAACGTGTAATATAAGTGTTTAAGGTTTATCATATTCCAAAATGTTAAAGTGCATGAAAAGTACCCTATATAGGAATAGAAAACATAATTACGAAAAAAATGTCTTTTTAGTGCTTTCAGCTTCTTGAGTAGCAAAATGCTAATAAGCATTGAAAACACGCTATATTAGAAAACAAATCAGCTTCGGTAATATCAAGTCTTTTGAGTGCTTTTGAACTTGTCACGTGCAAAAACGCTAAAAGGCATGTAAAACACCTTTTCTGGAGAAACAGAACAATACTAATAAAAACGTGTGTTTTGAGTGTTTTTTTTTTTTTATCTTCTTAAGTACCAAAACGTCAAAATTCATGAAAAAAGCAATCTATATGGGTAAGGAGACGACATTACCAGAACTTGTCATTTTGGGAATTTATGAGCGTATTAACCACCAAAACGCTAAAAAGTGTGAAAAACAACCTATATGGGAAAAGAAAACTTTACCGAAAACGTGTATTTTGAGTGTTTTTGAACTTCTTTACCTAACAAAGGGCAAAAATACATGAAAAAAAAAAACAACTTACGGAGAAAGAGAACATTATGAAAAAAACGTTTGCTATGAATGTCTTTCAGCTTGTTTGGTACCAAAAAGCTAAAAATCCATGCAAAATACCCATAATGGTAAACAAAACGATATTATCAGAAATGTGTAATATGAGTGTTTTTCATCTTATCTACCATAACGCTCAAACACATGAGTACCACTTTATATGGATAAACAGAACATTATCAATTACGTGTGTAATGAATGATTACCAACCAAGTTATGGACCAAAACACCAAAATGTATACAAAGCACCCTTTAAGAAGAATGATAACAACATTCCTAAAAAGCGTGTAAGATGAATGTTTTTCAGCTTGTTAGGTTACAAAACGCTAAAGTGCATGCAGAACACCTTTCATGGGAAAATAAAACAATATTACAAAAAACGTGTATTTAATTGCTTTTCAGCTTATTACGTACGCTAAAAAAGTATGAAAAACACGTTCTGTTGGAAAACAAAACTTCAGGTAAAACATTTTCGATAATGTTCTTTTGTTGTTCAATTCAGGATGCTCTCACAAAAACCAAAATTACACGTTTCTGGTAATATTGTTTCGTTACTGCATATAATATGCTTAGGATGCATTTTGGCATGTTGCTACCTACCAAGCTCAAAAATACTTAAAACCCGTTTTTGTTAGTATTTTTCTGTTTCTACAGAAAGGGTGTTTTATATACATTCTAGCATTTTTATATGAGAGAACCTCAAAACACTAAAAAGACACTTTTTGATAATATTTTTTTCCGATAAAGTGTGTTTTCGATGCTTTTTAGCGTTTTTGGTATGTAAAAAGCTGAAAAGCAATCAGAATGCACGTTTTTATAAAGTTCTTTTCTTTCCATAACGGTTGCATGCGCTTTTGTGTTCTAGTTCCTAACAAGATCAAAAGCACTTAAATTCACGTTTTAACAATGTTGTTCTGACTCTTCTTATAAGGTCCTCTCCATGCATTTTGGTTTTCTAGTCTCTAACATGATGGTAATCACTCATAATAAACGTTTTTTTTTCTTCCATTTTTCCATATAAAGTGGCATTGTTTTGAGTGTTTTTTTTTTTAGCTTCTTTTGTACAAAAATTCCAAAACCCATAGAAAATACTCTTTGTGGAGAAAATGAACATTGCCAAAAACCCCTGTTTTGAGTTTTTTTGAGTTTGCTATGTATCAAAACTTGAAAATGAATGCAAAGGACCCCATAAGGGGTAACGAGACGATATATATATATATATATATATATATATATATATATATATATATATATATATATATATATATATATATATATATATATATATATATATATATATATATATATATATATATATATATATATATATATATATATATATATATATATATATATATATATATATATATATATATATATATATAAACAAATTAACTTTTCTAAAACGTGCTTTTTGTGTGTTTTTGAACTTCTTAGTATGAAAACGGTAAAAATGCATGCAAAACTCCAAATATGGAAAATGAAATTATATTAATAGAAACATTTAATATAAGTTATATATTATAAGTTCTTATGTACTAAAACGCTAATGCACATAAATAGAAATACATAAGGATAAACAGAAAGAGCGATTACCACCAAATTAGGGACCAAAACGCCAAATTACATTCAAAGGAACCTATAAAAAGAATCAGAACAACATTCCTAAAAACTTGAAATGTATTTTTCAGCCAGTTGGGTAACAAAGCGATAAAATGCATCCAAATCACCTTTCATGGGAAAAGAAAACAACAAAAATAAAAGTGTATTTTTAATGTTTTTAGCTTCTTAAGAACCAAAACGCTAAAAGAAAATAAATAAAAAACAAGTTATATTGGAAAACAAAATAACTGTGCCAAAATCGCGTCTAGTGATTTTTTTCAGCATTTTTAGTAGAAAAACGCTAAACCTCAGAAAGAACATCCTTTCGAGGAAAACAACAACCTTACCAAAAACATGTGTTTTTGAGTGATTTGAGATGAGTGTTTAGTTTTTATGAAAACGCAAAAATATATGCTAAGCATATATATGGGGTAACGAGACGACATTACCAGAAACGCGTCATTTGGGTGTTTATGAGCCTATTTATCACTAAAACGTCAAAAACAATGAAAATAACCTATATAGAAAACAAGTTAGCATTATCATAAACGCTTCTTTTAGTTGTTTTTAAGCTTGTTAGGTAAGAAAACGTTGAAATATCCATGCAAAATATCCAGTAAGGGAAACAAAAAGATATTAACAGAAACGTGTATTATGAGTGTTTTCAGCTTTTAGGTACCAAAAACTCTACAACACATGAATAGCACCGTGTATAGAGAAACAGAAAACATTAGCTAAAACGTGTATTATACGTGATTACCAACATGCTGGGAACAAAAACGCCAAAAGGCATACGAACCAACTTATAAGAAGAATCAGAACTACAATGCTAAAAACGTGTAATGTGAGTGTTTTTTTGGGGGGGCTTGTCAGATAACAAAATGCTAAAGTGCATAAAAAAAAGTGTCTTTAGGGTCCTTTACATTTTCTTCCATACAAAAAACGCTTAAAAGAGTTTAAATTACGCTATATTTTAAACTGAAACATCATTAAAATCGTGTCTTTTGAGTGTTGTTTTTTTTTCAGCCTCTTATGTACAAAAACGTTAAAACACATACAAAACACCCTTTCCGGAGAAACATAACATCATCGACAAACACGTGTATTTTCAGTCTTTTGAGCTTTTTAGACACCAAAACGCCAAAATGCCCCATAATATGCTAATAAACACCCAACATGTGGGTGCTTATTAGCATAATAAGCTTAAGGTGTTTTAGGTATCAAAACGCAAAAAATATTGAAAAACACCCTATATAGGATACTAAACAACATTATCGAAAACGTGTAATATGAGTGTTTTATAGTTTGTTAGGCATCAAAACGCGAAAACTACATGGAAAACATCTTTTATGGGAAAAGAAAACATTATAGAAAACATATGTTTTGAGTGTTTTCCAGCGTCTTAGGTATGAAAACGTTAACAACCTTGACAACACCCTATAATGGAAAACAAAACAACTATATGATAATCGTGTCTTTTGAGAATCTTTGATCTTTTTTTCGTACAAAAATACTAAAACGCATGAAAAATACACTTTTTTGAAAAAAAAAAAAAAAATAATATCACCACAAACTTCTGTTTTGTGAGGTGGTGAGCTTCGTAAGTAACAAAACGTTAAGATAAAAATACAAAGCACCCCATATGGGCTAACAAACACTATATTGCCAAAAAACGTGTCATTTCGGTGATTATCAGCATATTATGCATCAAAACGCTAAAATGAATGGAAAACGCCCTATACTTGAAAACAAATTACTATTATCGAAAATGTGTTTTTTTTTACCTTGATAGGTATCAAAACGGTAAAAATGCAAGCAAAGTACCCAACATGGAAAACGAAAATATATTAACAAAAACGTATATCACGAAACGTATATTTCTCACCTTCTTATGAACCAAAACGCTAAAACACATAAATGTCAATCTATATGGAGAAACAGAACATTACCAAATACATAAGTAATTATCACCATATTAGAAACCAAAACGTCAAAATGCATACAAAGCACTCTATAAGGAGAATTAGAACAACAATCCTAAAAAGTGTAATATGTGTTTTTGGGCTTGTCAGGTACTAAAATGCTAAAGTGAAAGCTAAGCACCCTATATGGAAAAAAAAAAATATATATATATACATATATATATATATATATATATATATATATATATATATATATATATATATATATATATATATATATATATATATATATATATATATATATATATATATATATATATATATATATATATATATATATATATATATATATATATATATATATATATATATATATATATATATATATACATATACAAATGTCTTTTCGTTTCCCATATAGGATACTTTCCATTCATTTTTGCGTTTTCTACGTAATAAACACAAAACTTTCAAAATCTTTGTTTTTGTTAATGTTATTAAGTTTCTTTATAAAGGGTTTTTATTTGCATAAAAAGACGTAAGATACTGAAAACACTGAAAAGACACTTTTTTTTTTCGTATTATTGTTTTCTATTCCATTACAGGATGATTTCCATGCTGTTTTAGCGTTTTGGTGCCTAGCACGCTCATAAACACTGGAAAGACACGTTTCTAGAAAGCTCGCATCCTTTTGTCATGTAGTGGGCTTTGCATACGTTTTGGTAAGTAAAAAAGTGAAATACACTCAAATTACACCTTTTCGGTAATGTTGTTCTGTTTCACCGTAAATTCATGCGTTTTTCGCATTCTGCTACCTATGAATCTCAAAAACATTCATAATACACGTTTCTTAATAATGTCTTATTATTGTTTTCTGTAATGTTATTCTGTTTCTCTATCAATAGTTTTTTTTTGCATGCGGTTTAGCTTTTGTTTAGGTAATAAGTTAAAAACTACACACAAAAGACACATTTTTCGTAATGTTGTTTTGTATTTCCATAAAGGTGATTTCAATTTTTTTTTCTTTTAGCGTTTTGGTGCCGAATACTCAAAAGACATTTCTTGAAATATCGTTTTTTTTTTTTTTCCTATTTTGGCGTTTTGGTACTTAACAAGGTGAAAACACTCAAAATACACGTTTATGGTAATGTTGTTCTCTTTCTCCCTGTAGGGTGTTATTCATGCGTTTTAGCATTTTGATACCTAAGATCAAAAACTGCTCATTATACACGTCTCTCGTAATGTCTTTTCGTTTCTCCATATAGGGTAATGTGCATGCATTTTGGGGTTTTCCTAGCTATCAAAAAAAAAAAAAAAAAAAAAAAACCAGCCAAATCACTTGTTTTTTGGTATTATAAATCAGTTTGTCCGAGAACTATTTTGCACTCAAAACACTCAAAAGACACGTTTCTGGTAATATTTTTTTTATTTATTTATTTATTTTTTATTCCAATATAGAATTCTTTTCATGCTTCTTAATATATTGGAGCCTAGCAAGCACGAAAACACCCAAAAGATAATTTTCTTGTAATGTCGTTTCGTTTCCCCTTTATAAATGGGTTTGGATGCATTTTGGAGTTTCTGTTACCTAACAATGTGAAAAACACTAAAAATACACGTTTTTGGTAATGTTGTTCTGTTTCATCAATTACAGTGTTTTTAACGCGTTTTCGCGCTTTGACACCTAAGAAGCCCAAAAACACTTATAATACACGTTTCTGGTAATGTCTTTTCATTGTACAATGTAGGGTACTCTGCATGCCTTTTTGGAGTTTTGTACGTTCAATCTCGAAAACACTCAAAATACTTGTTTTTCGTGAAGTTATTCTGTTTCTTTATAAAGAGTGTTTTACATATATTTTAGTGTTTTGTAAGTACGTAAGAAGCTCAAAACACTGAAAAGAGAAGTTTTTGGTAATGTTTTGTTTTACCATATAGGGTGTTTCCCATGCTTTTTTTGCGTTTTGGTACTTAACACGGTAATAAACACTGAAAAAAAAGAAGTTTCTGGAAATGGAGTTTAATTTCCTCATATAGAGTTATTTGTATGTGTTTTGAAAATTTTGTACCTGACCATGTAAAATACACTAGAAGTACACGTTTTTTTGGTAATGTTTATCTTTTTCTCCATATAGAGTGCAATTCATGCATTTTAAGGTTTCGGTACCTAATACGTAATGCATAATACGTTTCCTTTGAGTGTTTTTATTAATTAATTACATACGAAAACGCTTAAACACATAAGAAAAAAAAACATTTATGCAGAAACAACATAACGTTACGAAAAACTTATATTTACATTTTCTTGAGCTTGTTAGAGAGAAAAATGCCAAAATACATGTAAAATATTCTATACTGGAAAAAGAAATGGCATTAAGAGAAATGTGTATTATGGGAAATTTTGAGCTTCTTAGGTACCAAAATACTTCAACGCATGAATAGTACTCTATATCGAGAAAAAGATCAACAATACCAAAAACATGTATTTTGAGTGTTATTCACATTATTAGGTACCCAAACTCCAGAATGCATGGAAAATGCAACGTTATTCCCAGAAACGTGTCTTTTGATTGTTAGCGTGTTAAGTACCAATAACCTAAAAATCATGGAAAACATCTTATATATATATATATATATATATATATATATATATATATATATATATATATATATATATATATATATATATATATATATATATATATATATATATATATATATATATATATATATATATATATATTTATTTTTTTTTTTTTTCGTTTTTTCACATACAGGGTGATTTCCGTGCATTTTTGCGTTTTGGTACAAGGTAAAATACACCCAAAAGTACTTTTTTTTTTGTTTCTCCATACAGAGTTTTATTCTTGTGTCTTAGCGTTTTGACAGCAAAGAAGCTCTCGTAATGGCTCTTTTTTTTTTTTTTTTTTTTTACAAATATAGTGGTTTGCCTGCATTTTGGTATTTTTTTCGTAAGAATTTCAAAAACATTCAAAATACTTGGTAATGTTATTACGTTTCTCCATATAAAGTGTTTTTAGATGCCTTTTAACATTTTAATAGGCAAATAGCTCAAAAACACTGAAAAAAATATGCTTTCCATGCTTTTTAGCGTTTTGGTTCCTGTTTCTAGAAATCTCATTTTCTTTCTTCTTATACGGTGCTTTCCATGAATTTTGGTGTTTGGTATCTAACAATGTAAAATAAATTCAAAATACACGTTTATAGTAATGTTGTTTTGTTTCTCCATGTAGAATGCAATTTTTGTGCTTTCGCGTTTTCGTATCTAAGAAGTTAGAAAAGACTCAAAATACACGTTTCTCGTAATGCCTTTTCGTTTCTCAATATAGAATACTTTGCATACATTTTGGCGTTTTTCATTGTAACAAGCTAAAAATCACTCAAAATACTTGTTTTTAGTAATGTTATTTTGTTTCTCCATGAAGAGTGTTTTGCATGCATTTCAGTGTTTTGGAACATAAGAAGATCAAAAACACTAAAGAGACACTTTTTGGGGGGTAATGTTGCTTTCTCTTTCCATGTAGGGGGTTTTTCATGCTTTGTAGCGTTTTGGTGCCTAACATGCACAAAAAATAAAAAAAATATTAAAGTGATATGTTTCTTATAATATTGTTTTGTTTTCATAAATAGGGGTACTTTTTTATGCATGATCTCGTTTTGGTACCTAACATTGTGAAAAAACATTCAAAATATACGTTTTTGGTAATGTTCTGTGTCTCCATATAGAGTGGTATTAAGGCATGTTTGCGTTTTGGTGTCTAAGGAACTTAAACACTCATAATGCACGATTCTCGTTATGTCTTTTTCACCATAAATGGTACTTTACATGCATTTTTGCGTTTTTCTACCTGACAAGCTCAAAAACACTTAAAATACTTCTTTTGCTAATGTTATACTGTTTCACCATAAAGGGTGTTTTGCACGAGTTTTACGTTTTTTTTTTTTTTTTTCGTAAGAAGCTGAAAAACACTCATAAGACACGTTTTTGTTAATATTTTTTTATACCTATATAGAATGCTTTCGATTTTTTTTTAATACTGGTGCCTAATATGGTAAAATGCATGCAAAACACACTATATAGGAGTAAGGAAACGTTATGTCCAAAATCATGTCTTTTGAGTGTTTATGAGTGTGTTTGGCACATACGCAAAAAAAAAAAATAAATAAATAAGTAAATAAATAAATAAATAAATAAATAAAAGACCCTATATAGGCAAACAAAACAACGCCAAAAACGTGTCTTTTTTTTCATCTTCTTACGCACCAAAACACTTAAACGTATTCATATATCCCTATTAGGAGAAATAGAATAACATTATAATAAAACTTATTTTTCAGTGTTTTTTGAGCATGTTACATAGAAACGTGCCAATATACACAGAAAGTACCCTGTGTGGAGAAACAAAAAGACATTAAGAGAAATGTGTATTATGAGTGTTTTAGGTCTTTTTAGCTTCAAAAACATGAAAACGCATGAATAGCACTCTATATGGAGAAACCGAAAAAAAACTTTACCAAATGCATGCATTTTGAGTGTTTTTCAGTTTTTACTTTACATTTTTACTTATGTACCAAAAAAGAAAAATTACATGCAAAGCACCTTCTAAAGAGAAACGAAACGACATTTACATATATTGACACGCTTGTAAGGTCGTTTCATTTCCCCATATAAAAGGTTTTGCAGGCTTTTTGACGTTTTTTTACATATAAAGCTGAAAATACTCAAAATGCACGTTTTTTTTTACAATGTTCTGTTTCACGTTTCTCGTAGTGTCTTTCCGTTTCCCCTCATAGTGTACTTTGTATGCATCTTGGCATTTTGGCGTTTTTTTCTAGGTAACAACTTCAAAAGCACAAAATTCTTGTTTTAGTAATGATATCCTGTTTCTCTATAAAGGGTGTTTTGCATGCGTTTTAGCGTTTTGGTACGTAAGGAACTCAAAAACATTGAAAAATGTCGTTATTTGTAATGATATTTTACTTTCACATAGGGAGCGTGCTAAGCTTTTTAGCGTTTTGGTGACTAGTACGCTCAAAAACAAAGACATGTTTTTGGAAATTTCGTTTCCCTTCTTCATATAGGGTACTTTCAATGGACTTGGCGTTTGGTACCGAACAATGTGAAATACACTTATAAAATACACGTTTTTCGTAATGTTGTTCTGCTTCTCCATATAGAGTGCTATTCATGCGTTTTCTCGTTTTAGTACAAAAAAAGGTTAAAAAAAAAAAAAAAAAAAAACTTAAAACACATTTCTCGTAATGTCTTTTTCTTTCCCCATGTAAAGTACTATGCCTGCATTTTGGCGTTTTTCCATGTAACAATCTCAATAACACTCAAAAATATTTGTTTTTGGTAATGGTACTGTTTCTCCATTAATGGCGGTTTACATGTGCCTTAGCGTTTTGGTATGTAATTAGTTCAAAACACAAAAAAGAGACTTTTTTTTTATAATGTTTTTGTTTTCTTATAAAGGATGCTTTTCATGCTTTTTAGCGTTTTGGTGAGTAGCACGCTCATAAACATTCAAAAGACACGTTTCTGGAAAACTCGTTTCCTTTCCCCACATAGGGTGCTTTGCATGTATTATGGCGTTTTGGAACGTATCTGTTTGAAAAAAAAAGCACTCTAAATGCACGTTTTTAGTAATATTGTTCTTCTTAATATAGAGTGCTATTCATGGGTTTTCGCGTTTTGGAACCTAAGAAGCCCAAAAAAAACTCATTATACACGTTTCTCGTAATATCCTTTCGTTTCCCCATATAGGGTACTTTTAAGGCATTTTGGCGTTTTGCTACGTAACAATTCCAAAAACACTCAAAATACTTATTTTTGTTAAGGTTTTTGTTATTTTCTATTTTTCAATAAAGGGTGTTTTGAATGTGTTTTAGCGTTTTGGTACGTAAGAAGTTCAAAAAACACACAAAAGACACGTTTTTTAAAAATGTTGTTTTATATTATCTTTTACTGTGATTTCCATGCTTTTAAGCTTTTTGGTGCTTAACACGCTCGAAAACACTCAAAAGACACGTTTCTGGTAAAGTCGTTTCGTTTTTCCATATGGGGGAATTTTCATGCTTTTTGACGTTTTGGTAACTAATAATGTTAAAAACACTTAAAATACACGTTTCTGGTAATGTTGTTCTGTTTTTCGATATACAGTGCTATCCGTTTTTAACATTTGGTATCTAAGAAACTCATAATATGTTTTTTTTTACGTAATATCTTACTGTTTCCCCATGTTTACCCATATTGGGTGCTTTCCATACTTTTTAGCTTTTGGAGTATAGAACACTTTCAGAAGGCACATTGCGTGAAATCTCGCATTTTTTCCTTATAAAGGGTGCTTTGCATGCATTTTGTTGTTTTGATAATACGGAATACACTAAAAAACACACTTATTGTTGTTCTGTTTCACTGTATATAGTGCTGCTATTCATGCTTTTTTTTCGGGTTTTCTTACCTAAGAAGCTCAAACACACGCATAACACACGTTTCTCGTTATGTCCTTTCTATTCCTCATATGGTGTACTTTCCATGCAATTTGTAAGTTTTGTAGATAAGAAGTTGAAAAAAAAACACAAAAAATACTTGTTTTTTTGTAATGCTATTATGTTTGTTCATAAAGAGTTTTTGCAAGCGTTTTAGCGTTTCGGTACGTATCTCAAAAATACTGAAAAGAGACGTTTTTGGTAATTTTTTTTTTTCCCATATAGTGTACTTTCCATGATTTTTAGCGTTTTCATGCCTAGCACTCTTATAAACACTTAAAAGTCACATTAAAAAAAAAAAATTCCTTTACCTATATATAGGGTGCTGTGTGTGCACTTTCGCTTTTTGGTACCTAACAAAGTGAAAACACTCAAAATACTCGTTTTTTTTTTTATAATATTGCTCTGTTTCTCCATATAGAGTGCTATTCGTGCGTTTTAGCGTTTTCATATCTAAGCTCAAAAATATTCATAATACACGTTTCTTGTTATGTCCTTTCATTTCCACATATAGTAGAAAAATAGTAGTGCATTTTAGCATTTTTATAAGGAACAAGCTAAAAGCACTGTAATATCGTCATCATGTTTCCCCATAAAGCGCATTTTGCATGAATTTTTAGCGTTTTGTACGTAAATACCTAAAAAAAAAACAAAAAAAAACATTGAAATAGGACTTTTTAGGTCATTTTGTTTTGTTTTCCTAAACTTCCATGTTTTTTTTTTTAGCGTTTTGGTTCTTAATACGCTCATGAACATTCAAAATTCACGTTTCTGCGTTTTCTTACCAATATATTGAGGTTTCTATGCATTTTGGCGTTGTGGTTTCTAACAATGTGAAATACACTCAAAATACACGTTTCTGGTAATGTTGTTCTGTATGTGCTATTCACATGTTTTAGTATTTTGATATATAGGAAGCTCAAAAATATTTATAATACACGCTTCTGGTAATGTCTTTTTTGTTTCCCATATAGGGTCATTTGCATTCATTTTAAGCGTTTTTTTTTTATATCAAGGTAAAAATATTAAAAATATTCCTTTTTCGTAGTTGTTCTGTTTTCCATATAGAGAGCTTTCCATCCTTTTCTGTTTTGTTACCTAAATAGTTAAAAACATTGGAGACGTTTTGTTAATGTGTTGTTTTCCCTTATAGGTATCTTTTCATTTTTTTTTTTTAGCGTTTAGGTGTCTATATACGCTCATAAACTCTCAAAAGATACGTTTGTGGAAATCTCGTTTGCTTTCTTTATATAGGGTGCTTTTCATGCATTTTGACGTTTTAGTGAATTATAATGTGGAATACATTTAAAACAACTTTTGTTGGTAATGTTTTGTTTCTCCATAGAGTGCTATTCATGCGTTTTCCCGTTTTGGTTCATAAAATCTCAAAAACACTCATAATACACATTCCTCGTAATGTTCTTTCTTAGAAAGATTACTTTCTAAGCCTATTGACAGTTTTGTACGTAACAAACTCAAAATCATTAAAATAGTTGTTTTTGGTGATGTAATTTTATGTCTGCATTAAGAATATTTTGCATGCGTTTTAGCATTTTGGTACGTAAGTAGCTCAAAAAATACTCAAAAGTTATGTTTTTCGTAATGTTGTTTTTCACATTCCCATATAGGGTGATTTCAATGCATATTAGCGGTTTGGTGCCTAACACGCTTATAAACACTGCAAAGACGTTACTTTGCCTCAAATAGGTGCTTTGCATAGATTTTTGGCGTTTTGGTGCATAAAAATGTGAAATACCATCAAAATATACGTTTCTTGGTAATATTCTATTTTTTTCATATAGAGTTCATGCGTTTAGTTAACTTAGATCAATAACATTCATAATATACGCTTCTGGTAATATCGTTTTGTTCCATCATATAGGGTACTTTGCATGCATTTTGCTGATTTTCTACTTAACAAACTCAAAAACACTCATTGTACACTTTTTTATTTTTTATTTTTTCTCTATAATGGAGGCTTTGTATGTATTCTATGTTTTTTTGTACGTAAGATACTGAACAACACACGAAAGACATAATTTTGTTAATGTTTTGTATTCAATATAAGATATTTTCTATGCATTTTAGCCTTTATGTGCCTAAAACGCTCTAAAACACTAAAAACACACGTTTCTGGTAATGGCGTTCCGTTCCCCCATACAGCGTGATTTGTATGCATTTTGGTGTTTTGGTACCTAATTATGAGAAAACATTCAAAATACAGACTTTTGGTAATGTTGTTTTAAGTCTCCATATGTTATTGTCCTTGTTCATAAAAGAAAAAAAGTGTTTTGCATGCGTTTTAACGTTCTGATAATGAAGAAGCTTAAAGGCATTAAAAACATTTTTTTGGTAATGATGTTTTGTATTCCCATAGAGGGTGATTCCCATGATTTTTAGCATTTTGATTCCTAAAACGATGAAAATCAGTGAAAAGCCACGTTTCTTTCTTGTCGTTTCGTTTCCTAATAGAAAGATCTTTGTATGCACTTTTGGCGTTTTGGTACCTATGAGAAAAATACCCAAAACACGTTTTTGATAATGTTCTATTTCTACAAATAAGGCGCTATTCACGAGTTTTTGCGTTTTGTTATCTAAGGTCGATAACACACGTTTATGGTAATTAGTTTTTGTTTCACCATATCGGGTATATTACCTGCATTTTGTCATTTTTCGTTCTAACAGACTGAAAATTACTCAAAATACACTTTTTTTGGCAATATAGTTTTTCCGTAATTGGTGTTTAGCTTGCGTTTTATCGGTTTCCCACGTAAGAAGCTCAAAAAGACCCAAAATACGAGTTTTAAGTAATGATGTTTTCCATATAGAGTGCTGTTCATGGGTTTTTGTGTTTTGGTACCTAAGAAGCTCAAAAAGAGAGAGAGAGAGAAAAAAAAAAAAAAGAAAGAAATATGCCTTTCTGGAAGGATCGTTTTATTTCACATGATTTTTAGCATTTTGGCACCTAACACGCTCAAAAGCATTTAAAACACACTTTTTTTTTATAGTGTTGCGTTTCCCATATAGAGTTGTTTTCTTACATTTTTACGTTTTTGTACCTAACAATGTGAAAAATACTGAAAATACACGATTTTGGTAATCTTATGTTTCTCCATATAGATTGCTATTCATGCAATTTTCCGTTTCGGTAGCTAAGAAGCTCAAAAACGCTTATTATAAATGTGTCTTATAATATCCTTTTGTTCACAAATATAGAGTGGTTTGCATGCTTTTAGGTGTTTTGGTACCTAACGAGCTCAAACAATACACGTAATTGGTAACGTTGTTGTTCTGTTTTTTTTTTTTTTTTCATATCACATGCTGTGCATGCATTTTTGTGTTTTGGTACATAAGGTGAAAACACTAAAAACGCAAGTTTTTTTTTTTTTTTTTTTAATGTTATGTGTCTCTATATAGAGTGATTTCACCCGATTTATTGTTCTGGTACCTAAGAAGCTCAGTAACTCACATTATACACGCTTCTGGTGATATCGTTTCGTTTCTCAATATTAGAGTACTTTCCATACATTTTGGCATTTTTGTATGTAAAAAGCTCAAAACAATCAAAATCTCCGGTTTTCGTAATATTATTCTGTTTGTACGTAAAGGTTTTTTTTTCTGTGAGTTTCACTGTTTTCGTATGGAAGAGGTTCTTTTCTATTGCCATATAGGGTGCTTTCCATGTTTTTTTTTTTAACATTTTGGTATCAAACACTGAAAAAATACCTAAAAGACACCTTTCTGGTAATGTAATTTCTTTTCCACATATAAAGTGCTTTGCATACATTAGACGTTTTATTACCAAAGAGTGTGAAAATACTCAAAATACACTATTTTAGTGATATTCTTCTATTTCTGCATATAGTGTGCTATTCACTCGTTTTTTTTTTTTTTTGCATTTTAGTACCACAGGAGCTCAAAACGATCATGGTATATATTTCTGGTAATATCGTTTTGTTCACATGATTTTCACGCCTTTGGGAACTAACACACACAAAACACCGAAAAAAACACGTTTCTGGTTATGATGTTTCGTTTCCCAATATAGATAAATATGATAAACACTAAAAATGAACGTTTTTGGTAATATTGCTCTGTTTTTTTTTTTTTTTCCATATATAGTGCTATTCACGCATTTTATAGATTTGCTGCCAAAAAAGGTCAAAAGCACTCACAAAACACGTTTCTCGTAAAGTCCATTCGTAAAGTCCATTCGTAAAGTAAGTTTTGGTACTTAACAATGTAGAAAAAAAAAAAAATCAGAACATACGTTTTTGGTAATGTTCTTTTTATCCATATAAAGTGCTGATTACTCGTTTTAGCATTTCGATACCTAAGAGACGTTTTTCTTGTAATATAATTTATTTTCCCATATTCCGTACTTTGCATGCATTTTGCCGTTTTTGTGCGTAACAAACTAAAAAAAAAACACTAATAATACACGTTTGTGGTAAAGTTATTGTTTCTCCATAAAGAGTGTTTTGCATGTGTTTTAGCGTTTTCGCTCATGAAAACTCCCAAAAACACTCAAAAAACGTTTTGAATAATATTGTTTTGTATTCCAATAAAAAGATCATTCTATGCATTTAAAGATTTGGTTCCTTAAACGCTGAAAAAAAAAAAAAAACAAAGAAAAGGCAGGTTTTTGGTATATTCGTTTAGTTTCACCATATAAAATGGTGAAACTAATACAAAAAGATACATTTTAGCGTTTTGGTACCTAGAAATGTGAAAAAAAAAGTCTTGATAATTTAGTTTTCTTTCTCCATATAGAGCGCGTTTCATAGGTTTTATCGTTTTGAATAAAAAAAAAAAAAACACCTTTCTGGTAAAATAATCTTATTTCTCCATAGGAACTTTACATACATTTTTTTCCCTTTCTGCACCTAACAAGCTCAAAAATATCTAAAATACAAATTTTTACTAAAGTTATTTATTTATTTATTTATTTATTTATTTTTTCATAAAACATGCTTGGATACGTTTTATTGTTTTGGTACTTAAGAAGCTCAAAAGCACTCAAAAGACACGTTTTTTGGTAATGTTGTTCTGTATTCCCGAAATGGTGATATCAATGCGTTTTTAAACGCGTTTTGGTGCCTAAAACGCTGAAAAAAAAAAAAAAGCACTGAGGAGGCATGTATCGAGTAATGTCGTTTCCTTTCCCCATAAGGAGCGCTTTGCATGTATTTTGCTGTTTTGTTACCTAACAATCAATACACATGTTTTTGAAAATGTTATTCTGTTTTTCCATATAAAAGCTATTAACGCGTTTTTAGAGTTTTGGTACCTAAAAATCTCATAATACACGTTTCTCATAATGTCACAATGTTTCTCATAATGTTGTTTTCCCATATCAGGTAATTTGCATGCATTTTGGCGTTTTGGTTCCTAACAATGTAAAAAATAAAAAAAGAAATTGAAGTCGTTTTTGGTAATGTTCTGTTTCTCCCTTTTAAGTGCTCTACACGAGTTCTAGAGTTTGTACCTGAAAAACTAAGAAACACTTCTAATACATGTTTCTTATAATATCGGTTAGTTTCCTATATCGCATTCTTTGCATGCATTTTGGCGTTTCTCTACGTTAGAAATTCAAAAACACTGAAAATCCATGATTTGGGTTAGGTTATTCCGTTTGTCCGTAAAGAGTGTTTTGCATGCGTTTTAGTATAGAAGAAGATTAAAAACATACAAAAGTCACGTTTCTGGTAATGTTTTGTTAATTCTTTCTATGTTTTTTAGCTAAAAAAAAAAAAAAGCTAAAAATGCATGCAAAAACTCAAAAAACACTTTTCTGGTAATGCCATTTCGTTCAATTATAAAGAGTGCTTTGAATGCATTTTGACGTTTTGGTACCTCTGAATATGAAAAACAGTCAAAATACAAGTTTTTCGTAACATTGTTCTGTTTCTCTCTACAATTAAAATACATGTTTCTGATAATCTAGTTCCTTTTTCCCATATAGAGTGCTTTGCATGCATTTTGGCGCTTTGGTACCTATCAATGTGAAAAAACATTAAAAACAAATTTTTTTTGTAATGTTTTGTTCCTCCATATAGAGTGCTATTGACGCAGTTTAGAGTTTTAATACTTAAGAAGCTCAAAAACACTCATGAAACACGTTTCTCGTAATGTCTTTTCGTTTCTTCGTATAGGGTGCTTTGCATGCATTTTGGCGTTTTGGTAAATAACAATGTAAAGAAGACGTTTTTGACAGTGTTTTTCTGTTTCTCCATATAAAAAGCTATTCTCACGTTTTACCGTAGTTCAGAAACACTTGTAATACACGTTTCTTGTAATATCGTTTGGTCTCCAATATAGGTGACTTTGCATTTTGGCGTTTTTATACGTAAGAAGCTCAAAAAAAAAAAAAAACTGAATATGCACGTGTTATTCTATTTCATTATGTTCGTTTCTCCATAAAGGATATTTTGCGTACGTTCTAGCATTATGGTACGTAGGAAGATCAAAATAACTCAAAAGACAAGTTTTTGGTAATTTTGTTTTGTATTCCAATATAGATTGCTTTCCATTCATTTTTAGCGTTTTGTGCATAAACCGCTGAGAAACACTGAAAAGGAAAGTTTGAGTAATGTCGATTCGTTTTTCTATAAAAAGTATTTTGCATACATTTTGGTGTTTTAGTACCTAATAATGAGAAAAAACGCACAAAACACATTTTTTGGAATGTTGTTCAGTTTCTTCATATAGAATGTTGTTCATTCGTTTTTAGCGTTTCGTTACCTACTCATAATACACCCGCCTGTAAATTACGTTTTGGTTCACCATATAGTGTACTTTGAATGCATTTTACCGTTTTTATACCTAATAAGCTCAAAAACACTTAAAATATATATTTTTGGTAATGTTATTCTGGAAAGAGAAGTTTTTGGAAGTGTTTTGTTTTCCCACAGGGTTCTTTCCATACTCATCAGCGTTTTTGTGCCTAGTACGCTCATAAACACTCCGAAGACGTGTTCCTGGATATCTCGTTTCCTTTCCATACATAGGCTGCTTTACTTGCATTTTTGCGATATGGTACCTGAGAATGTGGAACACAGTCAAAATGCACGTTTTTGGTAATGTCGATTTGTTTCTCTATATAGAATGTTATTCATGCGTTTTAGTTTTTTGGTACCTAATAAACTCAAAAACTCTACTATATGTTTTTGGCATTTTACTACTTAACAATCTTTAAAACACTCACAATACTTCTTCTTGATACTATTATTCTGTTCCTCCATAAAAGATGATTTGCATGTGTTTTAGCGTTATGGTACGTGAGTAGCTCAAAAACACTGAAACGAGACGTTTTTTTGGTAATGTAATTTTGTTTTCAAGTATAGGGTGCTTTCCATGCTTTTTAGATTTTTCGTGGCTAGCACGCTCATGAACACTAAGAAAAAAAAAAAAACACGTTTTTGAAAATCTCGTTCCTTTCTCCATATAGGTTTCTATTGATGTGTTTTAGCGTTTTGGTACCTAAAAATCTCAAAAACTCTCATAATACACTTTTCTCGGAATGTCTTTTCGTTTCCCCATATATTCGTGTTTTCGTAGTTTGCATGCATTTTGTCGTTTTTCTGTGTAAGATGATCAAAGACACTCAAAATATTTATTTTTGTTAATTTTATTGTTTCCCCAAAAAAAGGTGTTTTCCATGAGTTTTGGCGTTTTGGTATGTATGTAGCTTAGATATACTGAAAAAAAAATACGTATTTTGTAATGTTCTGTTTTCCCATATGTGGTGCTCTCCATTTATTATTTTTTTTGTTTTAATGCATAACATGCTCATACACACCCATAATATACGTTTCTCGAAATATTCCACATATAGTGTTTTTCGTGCATTTTGATGTTTTGGTACCAAACAATGTGAGATACACTCAAAATACACGATTTGGCAATGTTCTTCTGTTTCTCCATACAGAGTGCTATTCATGCGCCCTTGAATTTTGGCACCTAAGAAGCTCAAAAACACTCATAATACACTTCTCGTAATGTCCTCGTAATATCCTTTCGTTTCTCATTATAGGGTACTTTTCATGCATTTTGGCGTTTTCGTACGTAACATGCTCAAACACATTCAAAATAGTTGTTTTGTTAATGTTATTGTGTATCTATAAAAAGGTGTTTTGCAAGCGTTTTAGGATTTGGTACGGAAGTAGCTAAAAAGCACTCAAAAGACACGACACGTTTTTCGTAATGATGTTTCATTTTCGTCATATCGTGCTTTCTTGCTTTCCTTACTTTTTAGGGTTTGGTGTCTAACCCGCTTATTTCATCTGAAAAGATACGTTCATGGATATATCGTTTATTTATTTTTTTTCTCTCCTTATGCTTTATATCCAATTTTGCGTTATGGCACCTTACAATGTGAAATACGTTCAAAAGACACGTTTTTAATATGTTGTTCCTTTTCTCTATATAAAGTGCTATTAATGCGTTTTACTTTTGTGTTCCAAAGAAGATAAAAAAAAACCATTCCCAATACACGTTTCTAGTACTGTCTTTTCTTGTGGGGTTCTTTGGATGCATCCTGGTGTTTTTGTACTTAACAATTTCAAAAACACTCAAATTACTTGTTTTTTTTTCGTAATGTTGTAATGTTCCTCCATATATCTTCCTGTTAATATGTTTTAGCGTTTTAGAATCTCAAAAACACGATTTCCTTAGTGTCTTTTCTTTTCCGAGTACTTTCCAAGTATTATAGTATTTTTCTCCTGTAACAAGCTGAAAATTTTGGTAGTTATACTGTTTCTCTATAAAGCGTGTTTTGTCTGCGTTTTAGCGTTTTGGTACGCAAATTGCTTAAAAACATTGAAAAGAGACATTTTTGGTAATGTTGTACGGTTTTCCCGTATAGGTTATTTCAAATGCTTTTTAGCGTTTTGGTGCCTAACACGTTCATAAAACTTAACAGACACGTTTATTGAAATGTATTTTTCTTTCCATATATACGGTGCTTTTCGTGCATTTTAGCTTTTTCGTATACACAAAAATACACTCAAAATATGTATTTTTGGTGATGTTCTGTTTCTCCATATAAAGAGCTGTTCATGCGGTTTTGTTCTTTGGTAATTAGGAAACTCAAAAACACTCATAATACACATTTATCGTAATGTCTTTTCGTTTCCATATATAGGTTATTTTCATGTTTTTTGGCGTTTTTGTACGTAACAGTCTAAAAAAACACTCAAAATATGTTTTTTTTTTTTTTAGTATTGTTACTGTTTTTCTATAAAGTGTGTTTTGAATGTGATTCAGTGATTAAAAAAAAAAAATCGACACTTTTTTGGTATTGTTGTTTTGTTTTCCTATATTGTATTGCTATCCATTTTTTTTTTAGCCTTCTTTTGCACAAATACATTTGAAAGATTCTTGTAATGTTTTTTTTTTTTACCTATTTAGGGGACTGCGTGCATTTTGGCGTTTTGTTACGTCACAATGTAAAAAAAAAAAAACTCAAAATACACGTATTTAGTAAAGTTGTTCTGTTTCTCCATATAGAGTGATGTTAACAAGTTTTCCCGTTTTGCTACCTAAGGAGCTCAAAAACAAGTTTCACGTAATATTCTTTCGTTTTCTCATATAAGTTATTTTGCATGCAATTTAGCGTTTTTGCACGCAACAAGCTCAAAAACATTCAAAATACTTGTTTTTTGGTAATGTTACTCTGTTTCTCCATAAAATGTGTTTTGCGCGCGTTTTAGCGTTTGTTTCGTAACTAGCTCAAAATCTCTCAAAAGACACGTTTTTGGGAATGTTGTTTCCTTTTATGGGGAGTTTTCCATGCTTTTTAGCGTTTTGATGCCTAACATGCCCATAAACACTTAAGAGACATTTCTGGAAATAACTTATCGTTTCACCATAGAGGGTGCTTTCCATGCATTTTGGCATTTTGTTACCTAATAATGTTAAAAACATTGTTAGCTACTATTTCTCTATATAGAGTGCTATTCATGGCTTTCAGGGTATTGGTTTCTAAGAAGATTAAAAAAAAAAAAATTCAAAATACACTTCTCTCGTAATGTTCTTTCATTTCTCCATATAGTGTATTTTCCATACATTTTGGTCGTTTTGTACGTGACAAGCTCAAAAACACAAAAACACACGTTTTTGATAAATTAATGCGTTTTTCTATAAAAGGATGTTTTACATGTCTTTTAGCGTTTTCTTACATAAGTTCCTAAGAAACATTGTAAAAACACGCTTTTTTTTTTTTCATATATAGTGCTTTCCATGCTCTTTAGCGTTATGGTTCCTAATACACTCCAAAAGACAAATAACATGATTCTTGAATTCTGATTTTAATATACCACAGAGAGATTTATATGCATTTTAGCATTGAGGTAGCTAACAAAGTGAAAAACACTCAAAAGACACGATTTGGTAATGTTGTTGTTTCTCCATATAGAGTGTTATTCATGCGTCTTAGCGTTTTAGTACCTAAAAAGCTCTAATGCACTCATAATACGTATTTCTAGTAATGTTCGTTAACCTATAAACGCTACTTTACATGCATTTTGGCGGAATTTGTATCTGGCATGCTAAAAAACTAAGAAACTAAGAAACACTTGCAAATCACACTTTATGCAGAAACAGAATAACTGTGCCAAAAGCAAGTATTTTGAGTTTTTTGAGTTTGTTACGTAGGAAAAAGGCCAAAATGCATTCATATTACAGGAAAACGAAAAGTCATGACGAGAAATGTGTATTATGAATATTTTTGACATTTTTAGGTACGAAAACGAAAAATGAATAATACTTTATATCGAGAAACCGATTAAAAAAAAAAAAAATGTAATTTGAGTGTATTTCACAATGTCAGGTACCAAACTCCAAAATGCTTCCAAAGCACACTATATGTAGAAAGGAAACGAGATCTCCAGGAACATGTATTATCAGTGTTTATGAGCATGCTATGCACCAAAACGCTAAAAAGCATGGAAACCGACCTATGTGGGAATACAAAAAAAAAAAAAAAAAAAAAAAACATTAAGAAAAAACATTTCTTTTGAATGTTTTTTAGCCTCTTACGTACGAAACCTATAAAACGCTTGCAAAATACCCTTTAAGCAAAAATAGAATAACATTACAAAAAAAATAATTTGTGTGTATTTCAGTTTGTTATGTATAAAAACGCAAAAAAATACATGTAAAATATCCTATATGGGGAAACAAAAGAACATTACGAGGAACGTGTATTATGCGAGATTTTGAGCTTCTTAGGTACCAAACCGTGAAAACGGAATAATGTTTTTTGTCCCCCCCAAAAAAGTGATTTCAATGCGTTTTTGCGTTTGGTGCCTAAAACACTGGAAAAAAAAAAAAAAAACGTGAAAAGGCGTATTTCTAGTAATGTCGTTTCCTTTTCCATATGAAGCACATCGCATTTATTTTGTTGTTTTGGTACCTAACAATGTGACAAACAATCAATACACACGTTTTTGGTAATCTTATTCCGCTTTTCCATATAAAAAGCTATTCACGCGTTTTAGAGTTTGGTACCTAAGAAGCTCAAAAACACTTATAATACATGTTTCTCGTAATGTCCATTCATTTTCCCATATCAGGTAATTTGCATGCATTTGGCGTTTTGGTACCTAACAATAAAAATGAAAAAAAAAAAAAAAAATAAATAAAATAAATAAAAAAAAAAAAAAAGTAATTTTTGGTAATGTTGTTCTGTTTCTCCCTTTTAAGTGTTATATATGTGTTTTAGCGTTTGTACCTGGGAAGCTAAAACACTTATAAAGCATGTTTCCTTATAATAAAAATTTGTTTTCTATATCGGGTTCTTTCCATGCATTTTGGCGTTTTTCTACGTGAGATTAAAAAACACTGAAAATACAAGATTTTGGTAATGTTATTCCGTTTTTATAGAAAGGGTGTTTTGCTTAGAAGCACACAAAAGACATGTTTCTGTTAATGTTTTGTCAATGCTTTCTATGCTTTTTAGCGTTATGGTACCAAAAACAATAAAAAAACACAAAAGACACGTTTTAATGTCATTTTATATTCATATAAAGAGTGCTTTGAAAGCATTTAAGCGTTTTAGTACCTATTAATATCAAAAACAGTCAAAATACAAGTTTTTCGTAACGTTGCTTTGTTTCTCTCTACAATTAAAAGACATGTTTCTGATAATGTAGTTCCTTTTTTCCGTATAGAGTGCTTTGCATGCATTTTGGCACTTGGGTACCTAACAATGTGAAAAAAAAAAACATTCAAAACAAACGTTTTTATTCATGTTTTTTTCCTCCATATAGAGTGCTATTGACGCATTTTAGAGTTTTGGTAATTAAGAAGCTCAAAAACACTCACAAAACATGTTTCTCGTAATGTCCTTTCGTTTCGCCATATAGGATGCTTTCCATGGATTTTTGCATTTTGGTAAATAACAATGTAAAAACACTCAAAAAAGACGTTTTTGTTATTTTTTTTCTGTTTCTCCATATAAAGTGCTATTCACACATTTTACCGCTTTGGTATCTACGTAGTACAAAAACACTTCTAATACACGTTCCTTGTAATATCGTTTGGTTTCTCAAATAGGTGACTTTGCCTGCATTTTGGCGTTTTTGTACGTAAGAAGCTCAAAAACACTGAATATGCACGTTTAATTCTGTTTTATTCTGTTTCTGTTTCTCCATTGTATTTTGCGTGCGGTTTTGCATTATAGTACGTAAGATCAAAAATACTCAAAAGACAAGTTTTTGGTAATTTTGTTTTGTGTTCCAATATAGATTGCTTTCCATTCATCTTAGCATTTTGTGCATAAACCGCTGAGAAACACTGAAAATAATGTCGATTAGTTTCTCTATAAGAAGTGTTTTCATACATTTTGGCGTACCTAACAATGTGAAAAACACGCAAAATACATTTTTTTTGGAAAGTTGTTCACTTTCTTCATATAGAAAGCTGTTCACTCGTTTTAGCGTTTCGTAACCTACTTATAATACAGGCCTTTGTTAATTACGTTTTGTCTCACCATATAGTGTACTTGGAATGCATTTTGCCGTTTTTGTAGCTAACAAGCTCAAAAACATTCAATATATATATATATATATATATATATATATATATATATATATATATATATATATATATATATATATATATATATATATATATATATATATATATATATATATTATTGGTAAAGTTGTTCTGTTTTCAGTAAAAAAAAAACGCTGAAAAGAGACGTTTTTGATAGGGTTCTTTTCATGCTCATTAGAGTTTTAGTACGCTCATAAACACTTAGAAAACGTGTTCTTGAAAATCTCGTTTCCTTGTCATATGTAGGGTGCTTTGCTTGCGTTTTTGCGATTTGGTACATAACAATGTGGAATACACTCAAAATACACGTTTTTGGTAATGTTGATTCGTTTCTCTACATAGTGTTAATCATACGTTTCAGTGTTTTGGTAGCTAATAAGCTCAAGAACTCTAATAATACACGTATCCCCAATAAAGGTACTTTGCATGCATTTTGTCGTTTTAATACTTAACAATATTTAAAACAATCACAATACTTGTTCTTGATAGTGTTATTCCGTTCCTCCATAAAAAGAAGTTTTGCATGCTTGTAAGCGTTTTGGTACGTAAGTACCTCAAAAACACTGAAACGAGACGTTTTTGGTAATGTTTTGTTTTCATGTATAAGGGTGCTTTCCATGCTTTTTGGCTTTTTTTGTGGCTACCTCGCTCACAAACACTTAAAAACACGTTGCTGAAAATTTCGTTCCCTTTTTCATATTAATTCCTGTTTATGTGTTCTAGCGTTTTGATATGTAAAACTCAAAAACAATCATATCTCTTAGTGTCTTTTCGTTTTCGAGTACCTTCCATGCATTATAGTATTTTTCTTCGTAAAAAGCTCAAAACTCTCTATAAAGGGTGTTTTGCCTGCGTTTTAGCGTTTTGGTACGTAAGTTGCTTAAAAACACAGAAAAGAGACGTTTTTCCATTTACGTTATTTCAAATGATTTTTGGTGGTTAGCGTTTTTGTGCCTAACATGTTCATAAACATTCAACAGAAGCATTTATTGAAATGTCCTTTCCTTTCCATATATACGGTGCTTTTCGTGGATATTGGCTTTTTCGTACTTAATGATGTGAAATACACTCAAAATACATATTTTTGGTGATGTTACTCTGTTTCTCCATATAAAGAGCTGTTCATGCGTTTTAGCGTTTTGGTACTTAAGAAACTCAAAAACACTCATAATACACATTTATCGTAATGTCTTTTCGTTTCCCCATATAGGATATTTTTTTTTATGCATTTTGGCATTTTTGTACGTAACAAGCTCAAAAACTTTTCTAATGTTACTCTGTTTCTCCATAAACGTTGTTTTGCATGCGTTTTACCGATTTGGTGCATAACTAAAAAAACTCGACACTTTTTTGGTATCTTTTTATTTATTTTCCTGTATTATATTGCTTTAAATACTTTTTATCGATCTATTGTCTAACATGCACAAATTCTCTTAAAAGATACATTTTTTGTAATGTCGTTTTATTTTCCTATTTAAAGGACTGCGTGCATTTTGGCGTTTTGGTACCTAAAAATGTAAAAAGAAAAAAAAAATCACAAAATGTGCGTATTTGGAAATATTGCTCTGTTTCTCCATATAGAGTGTTATTAACGTGTTTTCACGTTTTTGGTACCTAAGAAGCTCAAAGACACTCCTACTACGCGTTTCACGTAATATCCTTTCGTTTTCCCATATAGTTTACTTTGCATGCATTTTGGCGTTTTTGCACACAACTAGCTCAAAAACTCAAAATACTTGTTTTTGGTAATGTTATTCTGTCTCTCCATAAAAGGTATTTTGTGTGCATTTTACCGTTTGGTACGTAACTAGTTGAAAATATCTCAAAAGACACGTTTTTTTGGGGATGTTATTTTCTTTTACGGGGAGCTTTCCATGCCTTTTAGCGTTTTGATGCCTAACATGCCCATAAAGACTTAAGAGACATATTTCTGGAAATATCTTTTCGTTTCACCATAGAGGATGATTTTCATGCATTTTGGCATTTTGGTACCTAACAATATGAAAAACACTGAGAATATACATTTTTAGTGATGTATTATTTCTCCGTACAGAGTGCTATTCTTGTCTTTTACCATAATGGTATCTAAGAAGGTAAAACAAAATGAATAAATGAAAAAAAATAAAAAATAGATAAAATTACACCTCTCATGTAATATTCTTTTATTTCCCCATATTGTGTACTTTCTATACATTTTGGTGGTTTTGTACGTAACAAGCTCAAAAACACTCAAAACACACGTTTTTGGTAAATTAGTTTTCTATAAAGGATGTTTTACATGCCGTTTAGGATTTTGGTAAATACCAAAGAAACACTGCAAAAACACGTTTTTTTTTTTTTTTTCATATAGGGTGCCTTCATGCTTTTTAGCGTTATGGTTCCTAACACATTCCAAAAGACACTTAAAAGACATAATTCTTGAAATGTAATTTTAATTTACCATTGGAAGATCTGCATGCATTTTGGCAACGAGGTAGTTAACAATGTGGAAAACATTCAAATTACACGTTTTTGGTAATGTTGTTGTTTCTCCATATAAAGTGTTATTCATGCGTCTTACCGTTTTGGTGATTAAAAAGCTCAAATGCACTCATAATACGCATTTCTGTTCGTTCATACGCAATTCATGTTCGATACCCAATATAGGGTAATTTCCATGCATTTTGGCTCAATTTGTGTCTGACAAGCTCAAAAACTTGGTAACTTTTTTCTTTTACTTTAATTCACGTTTTTTTTTTCATGCATTTTGTCGTTTTGTTACTGAAGAAGGTGAAAACGCTTAAAACACTACTTTTTGATAATGTTCCTTTTTTTTTTTTTTTCTCCATATAAAGTGTTTTTCACGCGTTTTAGAGTTTTGGTATCTATAAAGAACATAAACACTAATTATACACGTTTTTGGTAATAAATTTTTGTTTCACAATAAAGGGTACTTTCCACCGTTTTCATTCGTAAGAAGCTCAAAAACATTTAAAATACGCGTTTTTGTTAATGCTGTTTTGTGTGTGTGTGTGTGTGTGTGTGTGTGTGTTTTCATATATAATGCTATTCACTTGTTTTTGCGTTTTTAGTACTTAAGAAGTTTTAAAAACAATCAAAATACACGTTTCTTGAAGTATAGTTTTTTTTTTCACATGATTTTTGGAGTTTTGGTAGTTAAGACGCTCAAAATCCCCTTAAAACACAGGTTTCTGGTAACATTATTTTGTTTCCGCATATTGAGTGCTTTTTCATGTCTTTTGACGTGAAAACACTCAAAATACACGTTTTTGGTAATGTTATTTTATTTCTCCATATAGAGCGCTATTCACGCAATTTTGCTATTTGGTACCTAAAGAGCTCAAAAATAATTTTTATACACGTTTCTCATAATGTCCTTTCTTTCCCTTATATAGTGGTTTGCATGCATTTTTGCGTTTTGGTACCTAACAAGCTCAAACCATCTTCCAATACACGTTATTGGATACCTTATTTTGAAATCACGTGCTTTAGATTCACTTTAGTATTTTGGTACCTAACGAGGTGAAAACACTCAAAATACACGTTTTCGGTAATATTGTTGTGTGTTTCCATACAGTGTTTTTCAGGCGTTTTAGTGTTTTGATACCTATGAAGCATTATACGCGTTTCTGGTAATATCGTTTCGCTTCCCCATGTAGAGTAATTAGCATACATTTTGGCGTTTTTGGATGTAATAAGCTAGAAAACAATCAAATTTATGGTTTTGGTAATGTTATTTTGTTTGTCCATATAAGGTGTTTTGCATATGTTTCAGCGTTTTGGTATGAAAGAAGTTTAAAAACAATGAAATACACGTTTTTGGTAATATTATTTTGTATTCCCAAATAGGATGCTTTCCATGCTTTTTAACATTTTGGTGCCTAACACCCTGAAAAAACACTCAAAGGCACTTTTCTGATAATGTTTATTTTCTCCGTATCAAGTGCATTTAGTGCAATTTAGCGTTTAGTACCAAACAGTGCGATAAACACTAAAAAATACATGTTTTTAATATTTTGTTTCTGTTTCTCCATATAGAGTGCTTTTTACGCGTTTTTTTTTTTTTTTTTTGCGTTTTGATACCTAAGAAGCTCAAAAACGATCGTATTACACGTTTCTGGTAATGTTTTTTTTTTTCACATGATTTTTACCGTTTTGATAACTGACACGCTCAAAGACACTTAAAAAAGAAGGCAAAACACAGTTTATTTAAACAAAACAGCATTACCAAAAACGTATATTTTCATTATTTTGAGCTTGTTATGTACAAAAATTCTAAAATGAATGAAAAATTAGCTGTTTCGGAAACGAATCGATATTAAAAGAAATGTGTATTATAAATGTTCCTGAGCTTCAAAGCCAAAATACCAAAGGGTTTAAACGGGTAAATCGCACTCTATATTGAGAAACAGAAAATTACCGAAAACGTTTGTTTTGAGTGTATTTTACTTTGTTAGGTACGAAAACGCCAAAATATATACAAAGCACCTAATAAGGGGAAACGAGAAGACATTACGAGACACGCGTATTAAGATTTTTCTTTTTTGGGGGGGATTTTTTGGTACCAAAATTCTAAAACACGTGAATAGCACACTATCTCAAGAAACAGAACAACCTCATTAAAATCGTTTATTTTGAGTGTTTTTATTTTTTTTCACTCATGAGGTACCAAAACGCCAAAATGCATGCAAAGCACTGTAAATGATGAAACAAAATGACATGACCAGAAACGTGTCGCTTGAGTGTTTCTGAGCGCGTTAGGCACCAAAACATTAAAAGCCATGGAAACCACTCTATATGGTAACATAACACAACATTGCCAAAAACGTTTCTTTGGAGTGTTTAGGAGTTTCTTACGTACCAAAATGCTAAAACACATAAAACAAAAAAACAAAAAAACAAAAAACATTCTAATGGAGAAACAGAATAACATTTCCAAAAATGTATATTTTTTACAATTTTTATCTTTTTAGGAAAAGAAACGTCAAAATGCATGGAAAGTACCATATATGATGAAACAAAATGATATTATCAGAAACGTGTATTATAAGTGTTTCTTTTTAGATTTTTAGGTACTAAAATGCTTAAACTCGTGAATAGTATTTGATATGGAGAAACAGAACACTACGTAAAACATGTATTTTGAGAGTATTTCACATTGTCTGTAATCAAAACGACAAAATGCAAGGAAAGCACTCTATATGGGGACATAAAAACCAGAAACGTGTGTGTTGAGTATTTTTGAGAATATTAGGCACGAAAACGTTCCAAAACATGGAAACCACCCGAAATGGGAATGCAAATCGAGATTAACAAAAACGTATCTTGTATGTTTTTAAGCTTCTTCCCCACCAAAACGCTCAAACGCATGCAAAACATCCTTTATGAGCAAACGGAATAACATTACCGAAATCATGGATTGAGTGTTTTTTAATTTTTTTAATAGAAAGACGCCAAAATACATGAAAAGTACCCTATATTATATTAAGAAACGAAATGATATTACGAGAAACGTGTATAAGGAGTGTTTCTGAGCTTCTTGGTACTAAAACACTAAAACGCCTGGAAAAAAAAAAATATACGGAGAAACAGAATATTACCAAAATCGTTTTTTTTTTTTACTTTATGAAGTAACAAAACGCCAAAATGCATACAAAACAAGTGAATGATTTGAAGAAACAGAAAAAAATGTTCTTAAAAACGTGTGTTGTAGGTGAGTTTGAGTTCGTTACGCACTAAAACACCAAAATGTATGCAAACTACTCTATATGGGGAAACGAAAAGACATTATGAGAGTACGTGCATAATGACTGTTTCTGAGCTTCTTAGGTACCAAACACTAAAACGCTTGAATATCACTCTATATTGAAAAGAAGAACAACATTACAAAAAAGGTGTTTTATTTATTTATTTTCTTTTTTTCTTTTTATATTGTTAATTACCAAAACGTTATAAACCATGCGAAGCATTCCATAAAATGAAACAAAGCGGCATTACCAGAAACGTGTGTTTTCAGTGTTTTTGAGCTTGTTATGTATATAAACGCTAAAATGTATGCAAACAACCCTATATAGGAAATAAATCGATATTATAAGAAACGTGCATTTTAAGTGTTTTTTAGCTTCTTTGGTAACAAAACGCTAAAACGCATGATTAAGTGATCTCCATTTAATAGGGAGAAACAGAACAAAATTTCCAGAAACTACTTATTTTTTTAGGTACCAAAACACCAAATGCATGCAAAGTACCCTATAAGGGGAAACAAAAAAGACATTACGAGAAACGTATATTATGAGTGCTTTTGATCTTTTTAGGTACCAAAACTATAAAACGCGTGAATAGCACTTTATATGGAGAAACAGAACAACATCATCAAAAACATTTATTTTGATTTTTTTTTTTTCAGATTGTTAGATACCAAAAGGTCAAAAGTCACTGGAAAGCACTGTATAAGGGAAACGAAATGACATTACCAAAAACGTGTCTTTTGATTGTCTTTCAGTGTGTTAGGCACGAAAGTGCTTAAAAGTATGTAAAACAACCTACATTAAAATACAAAAGAACATAACCAAAAACTGTCTTTTGTGTGTTTTTGAGCTTCTTACTTATCAAAACACTAAAACGCATGCATGTTTATAAGGAAACAGGAAATAAAATAACATAAGTAAAAATGTATGTTTTCAGTATTTTTGAGCTTATTAGGAAGAAAAACATCAAAATGCATGGAAATTACCCTATATGATGAAATAAACGATATTATCAGAAATGTGTATAATGACTGTTTTTGAGATTCTTAGGTACCAAGAGTAAAAAACGAGTGAATAGTATTCTATATGGAGAAACAGAACACCATTACCAAAAAGAGTGCATTTTGAGTTCTTTTTTTTTTTTTTTACATTGTTAAGTACAAAAAACGCCAAAATCAATGCAGGTCACTGTATATGTGGAAGCGAAACGGCATTACCAGAGACGTCTTTTTTTTTTTTTTTTTTAGCGTTTTAGGCAACAAAACACTAAAATCCATAGAAAACACCATATAGTGGAATACAAAAAAATATTTCCAAAAAAGTTTCTTTTCATTGGTGAGGAGCTTCTTACGTATCAAAATGCTAAAACGCACGTAAAAAATGGCTTTATGAAAAAAAAATAAGAAAAAAACATTACCAAAAATGTTTATTCTGAGTATTCTTGAGCTTATTAAGTGCAAAAGCGACAAAATACAGACATAATACCCAATATGGTGAAAAAAAAAAAAACGTAATTTCCAGACGCGTGTATTATGAGTGTTATTGACCTTAAGCAACTAAACTCTATAAAACGCGTGAAGAGCACTGTACATGAAGAAACGAAGCAGCTATACAAAAAGAGTGTTTTTCACATTGTTGGGTATCAAATCGCAGAAATGTACACAAAGCTTTCTTTTATATAAAAACGAATGGACATTACCTCAACAGTACTTTTTCAGTGTTTTTTTTCAGCGTTTTATGCAGAAGAACTCTAAAATGCATGGAAAGCACTCTATTTTGGAATACAAAACAATATTACCAAAAATTTGTCTTTTGAGTGTTATTTTTCAGCTTCTTACGTACCATAACGCTAAAACGACTACATGACGCTAAAACTACTAAAATGACGAAACAAAGTGACAAAACCAAAAAAGTGGATATTCAGTGTCTTTGAGTTTCTTTAGTACAAAAATGCCAAAATTCATGCGAAGTACCCTATATGGGAAACAAAACGATATTAAAAGAAACATGTCTTTTGAGTGTTTCTTGAGCTTCTTAGGCACCAAAACGATTAAATGCAAGGAAAATAATGCATGGAATACAAAAAACGCATTACAAACAGCGTGTCTTTTGAGTGATTTTGAGCTTCTTACGAACAAGTGTTACAAATATTATCTAGTACAAGTATTTCTGAACTTTTTAGGTACCAAAACGGTAAAACGCATAAATAGTATTTTTTTGATGGAAAAAAACAGAACAACATTGTCATGAACGTCTTCTTTTTTTTTTTAGTGTATTCTTTACATTGTTAAGTACTAGAACGGCAAAATGCTTGCAAAGCTCCCTATATGGGAAGGCGAAAGTACATCAGGAAAAAAACGAGTATTGTTAGTGTTTTTGAGCTTAAATACCAAAACTCTAAAATGCGTCAATAGCACTCTATATGGAGGAGCAGATATTACCAAAAACGTCTATTTTGAATATATTCATATTGTTAGGTACCAAAATGCATCAAAAATTAAGAAGCGAATCGACAATACCAGAAACATGTGTTTTCAGTGTTTTGAAAAACGTGTCTCTTGAGTGTTTTTGAACTTCTTACCTACCAAAACACTAAAACATATGGAAAACATCTTTTTATAGAAAAAAAAAACTAAAGACAAGTATTTTGAGTGATTTTGAATGGGTTACGTAGAAAAACATTAAAATGCAGGCAAAGTACCCTATATGTGTGTTTTTGAGCTTTTTAGGTGCCAAAAGGTGAAAACGCATTAATATATGGAAGAGGAGAACAAAATTACCATTGAAAAAAAGGGTATTTGAGTTCATTTTCACTATTTACCTACTAAAACGTTAAACTCATGGAAAACATCCTTTATGGAAAAAGAGAATAACATTGCCAAACAACAGGTATTTTTTTTTTGTGTGTATGTTTTGAGCTTGTTGAATAGAAAAAAGCTAAAATACATGCAAAGCACCCTATACGAAAAAACGAAAACACATTACGAGAAACGTGTGTTATGTGTGTTTTTGAGCTTCTTAGATACCAAAACGCTAAAAAGTATGGATAGCACTCTATTTGGAGAAACAGAGCAATATTAGCAAAAACGAGTATTTTGTGCATATTTCATTACGTACCAAATAAATAAATAAATAAATAAAATAAATTAATAAATAAATAGAAATGCATCTAAAGCACCTTATTAGGGGGAAAGAAAACGATATTTTTTAGAAACGTTGCTTTTGAATGTCTATGAGCGTGCAAGAAACCAAACCGATAAAAAGCACGGAAAAACCACCATATAAGGAAAAAAAAAGAAAACATCGAAAACGTCAGTCATCAGTGTTTTTTTCAGCTACATGCCTACGAAAACGCTGAAACGTATAAAAAAAAAAACTATGTAGAATCAGAATAATAATTAGTGTTTTTCTGCTTGTTAAGTACAAAAATGCAAAAAAGGTATGGAAAATACACTATTAGAGAAACTAGAATAAAATACGAGGAACGTATATTACGAGAGATTTACAGCTTCTTAGGCACCAAATGCTAAAATGAATGAATAGCACTCTATATCGAGAAACAACAACACTAAGAAAAACCTGCATTTTGAGTGTATTTCACAATCTTAGGTGCCAAAACGCCAAAATGCTCACAAACTATATGGAAAAGGAAACGGAATTTCTAGAAATGTGTCTTTTGAGTGTTTATAAGCACGCATCAAAACGCTGAAAAAAAGCATGGAAAACAGCCTGTATTCGAAAACATTGCAGCATTACAAAAAAAAGTATCATTTCATTGTTTTGAGTTACTTTCGTACCAAAACGCTAAAACCATTGTAAAAACACATTTTATGAAGAAACATATTAATAATACGTAAAACAGCTTGTTACGTAGAAAAAAACGCCAAAATTCATGGAAAGTAAATAGGGAAAAGAAAAGACATTACGAGAGATATATATTATGAGTGTTTTTGAGTTTTTTGAAGTACCAAAATGAGCACAACTTTATATGGAGAAAGAAAACAACTTAACCAAATCGTGTATTTATAGTGTTTTTCACATTGATAGGTATTATTATTCAAATACATTTATAATATTTTTCACATTGTTAGGTATTATTATCCAAAATTATCCAAAACGTCTTTTGAGTGATTTTCAGCTTCTTACGTAGCAAAACTAAAAAAAAACATCAAAAACAACCTTAGTAGAGAGAGAGAGAGAGAGAGAAAACAAAACTACCAAAAAAAAAAGTGTTTTGAGAGTTTTTAAGCTTATTACATAGAAAAAAAACATAAAAAAAGGTTAAGATCATCTTATATGGGGAAACGAAAAGATATTACGAGAAACGAGTATTTCGATCATTTTTTTAGATTCTTGGGTACCAAAACAGGAAAAAAAGCGTGAAGAAGGAGAAGGTGAACAACATTACCAAAAAAAGCGTCTATTTTGAATATATTTCACATTGTTAGGTACAAAAACGCCAAATGGCATGTAAAGCACCCAATATGGGAAAATAATAGATTTGCTGAATTTTGCATTTTGAGTGTTATGAGCGTTTTAGGCACCAAACGCTAAAAAAAAACATAGAAATCATCTATATGGGAACACAAAAAAACATTATGAAAAACGTGTCTCTTGAGTGTTTTTGAATTTCTTACCTACAAAACACTAAAACATATGAAAACATCTTTTATAGAAAAAAAAAAAATACTAAAGACAAGTATTTTGAGTGATTTTGAATGGGTTACGTGGAAAATTATTAAAATACAAGCAAAGTACCCTATATGTGTGTTTTTGAGCTTTTTAGGTGCCAAAAGGTGAAAACGCATTAATATATGGAAGAGGAGAAAAAAATTACCATTGAAAAAAAAAAGGGTATTTGAGTGTATTTCATATTCTTATGTACCAAAACGTGTTTTTCAGCTGGTAACGTAGAGAAACGCGGAAATGCATACAAAATATGAGGAAACGAAAGGACATTAAGAGGAACGTGAATTATGAGTAATTTTTTGCCTCTTAGGTACCTAAAAGCGAAAATAGTAATATCACTCTTTATGGAGAAAGAGAATATCAACAAAAAAACATGTTATTGGAGTGGGTTTTTTTTTTTACATTTGCTAAGTACCAAAACGTCAAAATGCTTGCTAAGCCCCTGATATTCGGAAAACATTACCATAAACTTATATTTTGATTATTTTTGTGCATGCTAGGAACTAAAACGATAAAAAAAAACATAGAAAACACCCTCTATAGAAAAGAAAAAATACCCAAAACATGTCTTTTGAGTTTTTGAGATACCTACCAAAACACTAAAACACATGCAAAACACTTTATTATGAATAATAATAATATTACCAAAAACAAGTATTTTTGACTCTTTTTGAGCTTGTTACGTAGAAAAATGTCGAAATGCATGCAAAGACAAAGATATTACTAGAAACTTGTTTTATTAAATTTTTTTTGAGCTTCTTAGGTATCAAAATTCTAAAACGCATGAATAGTACTCTACATCGAGAAAAAGAACAACTTTACCAAACACATATATTTTTAGCAATTTTCACATTATTAGGTATTAAGATACCAAAATGCAAACAAAACGCTATTTGTTCGGAAATGAAAAGACATTACCAGAAAAGTTTATTTTTATAGTTTTTTTTAAGCGTGTTACGCATCGGAACCTAAAATACATGGAAATCATCTTTTAATTAATTAATTTTTTTTTTAAACTTACTTCCCAAACCCTAAAACGCATGCAAAAGCAACCTAAATGCTGAAACAAAAGACATTGCAAGAAACGTTTTTTATGAGTGTTCTTGAGCTCCTTAGATACCAAAACGCGAAACCTCATGAATAGTACTGTATATAAAGAAAGAGAACATTACACAAACGTGTATCTTGTGTGTATTTCACATTGTTACATGCAAAACGCTAAAAATCATAGATTCCCATATAGGGTTTTTAGCATTTTGATGCCTAAAACGATGAAAAACAGTGAAAACCCACGTTTCTTGTAATGTCGTTTCGTTTCCTAATTCAATCTATGCACTTTTGGTGCTTTGGTACCTAACAATGAGAAAAACACCCGAAACACGTTTTTGATAATGTTCTTTTTCTAAATATAAAGTGCTATTCACGCGATTTTGCGTTTTGTTACTTAAGGTCGATAACACTTATAATACACGTTTATTGTAATTACTTCTCACCAAATCGGGTATTTTGCGTGCATTTTGCCGTTTTATTTTTTTCTAACACTCAAAATTACTCAACATACACTTTTTATGGTAATATTTTTTTTTTTTTTTTATAATGGGTGTTTAGCCTACGTTTTATCGATTTCATACGTAAGAAGCTCAAAAAGACACAAAATACGAGTTTTTGGTAATGTTGTTTTCCATATAGAGTGGTATTCATGGTTTTTGTATTTTGGTACCTAAGAAGCTCGAAAAAAAGTAAATAAATAAATAAAATAAAATAAAATAAATAAATAAATAAATAAATAAAAATGTAATAATAATATGCGTTTCGTTTTATTTCACATGATTTTTAGCATTTTGATATCTAACACGCTCAAAAGCACTTAAAACACACATTTTTAATAATGTTGCGTTTCCCCATATAATACCAAAAATACACATTTTTCGTAATGTTCTTATGTTTCTCCATATATAACTATTCACGCAATTTTCCGTTTCAGTAGCTAAGAAGCTCGAAAACACGTATTATAAACTTCTCATGAAATCCTTTTGTTTCCAAATATAGAGTGGTTTGCATGCTTTTAGGCGTTTAGGTACCTAACGAGCTTAAACAATACACGTTTTTGGTAACGTTGTTCTGTTTTTCATATCACATGTCCTGCATGCATTTTTGTGTTTTAGTACATAAAGTGAAAACAATAAAAACGCACGATTTTTTTTTTATATTGTTCTGTCTCTATATATAGTGATTTCACGCGATTAATTGTTCTGGTACCTAAGAGGCTCAGGAACTCACATCGTTTCGTTTCTCAATATTAGAATACTTTCCATACATTTTGGTATTTTTGTACGTAAGAAGCTCAAAGACAATCAAAATCCCCAGTTTTGGTAATATTATTCTGTTTGTACGTAAAGGTTCTTTTCTGTGAGTTTCACCGTTTTCACCCTGAAAAAATACCCAAAAGACACCTTTCTGATAATGTCATTTCTTTTCACCATATAAAGTAAATGCATTAGGCGTTTTAGTACCAAACAATGTGAAAACACTTAAAATACATTGTTTTAGCGATATTCTTCTATTTCTGCATATGATGTGCTATTCACGTGTTTTTTTTTTTTGCATTTTGGTACCAAAAATTATATTATATATATATGTATATATATATATATATATATATATATATATATATATATATATATATATATATATATATATATATATATATATATATATATATATATATATATATATATATATATATATATATATATATATATATATATATATTTCTGGTAATATCGTTTTGTTCGCATGATTTTTCAGTTTTGGGAAGTAACACACACAAAAACACCTAAAAGACACGTTTCCGGTTATGACGTTTCGTTTCCCAATAAAAAGTGCTTTGCGTGCATTTTGGCGTTTTGGTACCTAACAATATGATAAACACTCAAAATAAACGTTTCTGGTAATATTGCTCTGTTTTTCCATATATAGTGCTATTCACGTGTTTTACAGTTTTGCTGCCTAAGAAGGTCAAAAGCACTCACAAACCACGTTTCTCGTAATGTCCATTTGTTTCCTCATAGAGGGTGCCTTGCATGCATTTTGGCGTTTTGGTACTTAACAATGTAAAAAACACACACAAAAAAAAAAAAACATTCAGAACAGACGTTTTTGGTAATGTTATTTTTTTTTTTTTTCCATATAATGTGCTGATATAGCATTTTGATACCTAAGAGACGTTTCTTGCAATATGATTTATTTTCCCATATTGCGTACTTTTGCATTTTTTTGTTTGTCCATAAAGAGTGTTTTGCATGTATTTTAGCGTTTTCGCTCGTGAAAACCTGAAAAAAACAACGTTTTTAATAACGTTTTGTATTCCAATAAAGAATGCATTCTATACATTTAAGCATTTTGGTTGCTAAAACGCTGAAAAAAAAAGACTGAAAAGGCAGGTTTCTTGTATGTTCGTTTAGTTTCACCATATAAAGTGTTTTACATGCATATTGGCGTTTTGGTACCTAGCAATGTGAAAAAAAAAAAAAATAAATAAAAACACATGTTTTTGATATTTTAGTTTTGTTTCTCCATATAGAGTGCGTTTCACATGTTTCATAATTTTTGAATAATAATAAAAAAAAAAAAAACGTTTTTGGTCAATTTTATTTCACCACATAGGGAACTTTACATGCATTTTTTTTTCTTTTTTCTGCACCTAACAAGCTCAAAAATACTTAAAATACGAATTTTTACTTATGTTATTTTTATTTATTTATTTTATTTTATTTTTTTCATAAAAAAAATGCCTGGATAAGTTTTAGTGCTTTAGCACGTAAGAAGCTCAAAAACCCTCAAAAGACACGTTTTTGGTAATGTTGTTCTGTATTCCCAAAAAGGGTGATCTCAATGAGTGTTTGCGTTTTGGTGCCTAAAACGCTGAAAAAAAAAAAAAAAAACACTGGGAAGGCATGTATCGAGTAATATCGTTTCCTTTCCCCATATGGAGCGCTTTGAATGTATTTTGTTGTTTTAGTATCTAACAATTCGACAAACAATCAATGCACACGTTTTTGGTAATGTTATTTTGTTTTTCTATATATAAGTTATTGACGCGTTTTTAGAGTTTTGGTACCTAACAATCTCAAAAGAACTCATAATACACGTTTCTCGTAATGTCCTTTCGCTTCCCCATATTAGGTAATTTGCATGCATTTTGGCGTTTTGGTAACTAAAAATATTAAAAAAAAATATATACGATATATATATATAAAAAGTCGTTTTTGGTAATGTTCTTCTGTTTCTCCCTTTTAAATGCTATACACGCGTTTTAGCGTTTGTACCTGAGAAGCTATGAAACACTTATAATGCATGTTTCTTATGGATTTGTTTCCTATATCGGATTCTTTGTATGCATTTTGGCGCTTTTCTACGTTAGAAGCTCAAAAACACTGAAAATCCATGAATTTGGTAATGTTATTCCGTTTGTCCGTAAAGAGTGTTTTGCATGCGTGTGAGCATTTTGGTATGGAAGAAGCTTAAAAAAAACATACAAAAGTCACGATTCTGTTAATGTTTTGTTAATGCTTTCTATGTTTTATTTTTTTTTTTTTTTTTAGCGTTATGGTGCCTAATACAATCAAAAACTCAAAATACACGTCTCTGGTAATGCCATTTCTTTTCCATATAAAGAGTGCTTTGAATGCATTTTGACGTTTTGGTACCTGTTAATATGAAAAAAAAACAGTCAAAATACAAGTTTTTCGTGACGTTGTTCTGTTTCTCTTTTACAATTAAAAGACATGTTTATGATAACATAGTTCATTTTTCCCATATAGAGCATTTTGCATGTATTTTGGCGCTTTGGTACCTATCAATGTGAAAAACGTTAAAACAAAGGTTTTTGGTAGAGTTTTGTTCCTCCATATAGAGTGCTATTGACGCAGTTTAGAGTTTTGGTACTTAAAAAGCTCAAAAACACTCACAAAACACGTTTCTCCTAATGTCTTTTCGTTTCTCCTTATAGGGTGCTTTGCATGCATTTTGGTGTTTTGGTAAATAACATTATAAAAACACTCAAAAATGCGTTTTTGGCAATGTTTTTCTGTTTCTCCATATAAATTGTTTTTCATACGCTTTATCGTAGTTCAGAAGCACTTGTAATACACGTTTCTTGTAATATCGTTTGGTTTCCAATATAGGTGACTTTGATTGCATTTTGGCGTTTTTGTACGTAAGAAGCTCAAAAAACACTAAATATGAACGTTTTATTCTGTTTTATTCTGTTTGATTCTCCATAAAGGGTATTTTGCGTGTGTTCTAGCATTATGGTACGTAGGAAGATCAGAATTACTCAAAAGACAAGTTTTTGGCAATTTTGTTTTGTATTCCAATATAGATTGCTTTCCATGCATTTTTAGCGTTTTGTGCATAAACCGCTGAAAAACACTGAAAAGGGATGTTTGAGTAATGTCAATTCGTTTCTCTATAAAATGTGTTTTACATACATTTTGGCGTTTCGGTACCTAACAATGTGAAAAACACACAAAACATATTTTTAGAATGTTCAGTTTCTTCACATAGAATGCTGTTCACTCGTTTTAGCGTTTCGTTACCTTCTCATAATACACCCGTCTGTTAATTACGTTTTGTTTCACCATATAGTGTACTATGAATGCATTTTGCCGTTTTTTGTACCTAACAAAACTTAAAATATAAATTTTTGGTAGTTATTCTGTTTTCAGTTCAAAACAATGGAAAGAGATTTGGAAATTTTTTCTTTTCTCACATACGGTTCTTTCCATGCTCATCAGCGTTTTTGTGCCTAATACGCTCATAAACACTCCGAAGACGTGTTCCTGGAAATCTTGTTTCCTTTCCATACAGAAGGTGCTTTGCTTGCATTTTTTGCGATTTGGTACATGAGAAGGTGGAACACACTCAAAATACACTTTTTTGGTAATGTCGATTTGCTTCTCCATATACAGTGTTATACATGTGTTTTAGATTTTTTGGTACCTAATAAGCTCAAAAACTCTAATACACGTTTCCCCATATAGGATACTTTGCATGCCTTTTGGCATTTTACTATTTACAATCTTTAAAACACTCACAATGCTTGTTCTTGATAGTGTTATTCTTTTCCTCCTTAAAAGATGATTTGCATGCGTTTTAGTGTTATGGTACGTGAGTAGCTAAAAAACACTGAAACGAGACGTTTTTGGTAATGTTTTGTTTTCAAGTATAGGGTGCGTTCCATGCTTTTTAGCATTTTCGTGGCTAGCACGCTTATAAACACATAAACAACACGTTTAGGGGAATCTCGTTCCCTTCTCCATATAGGTTTCTATTCATGTGTCTTAGCGTTTTGGTACCTAAGAGTCTCAAAAACTCTCATAATGCACTTTTCTCGGAATGTCTTTTCGTTTGACCATATATACTCGTATTTTCGTAGTTTGCATGCGTTTAGTTGTTTTCTCTATGTAAGATAGTCAAAAACACTCAAAATACTTATTTTCGTTAATTTTATTGTTTCTAAAAAAAAAAAGTGTTTTCCATGAGTTTCGGCGTTTTGGTATGTATGTAGCTTAGAAACACCGAGAAAAGCCGTTTTTTTTTTTTAATGTTTTGTTTTCCCATATGTGGTGCTTTCCATTTATTTATTTTTTTTCATGCATAACATGCTCATACACTCACAATATACGTTTCTCAAAATATTCCCCATATAGAGTGTTTTTCGTGCATTTTGATGTTTTGATACCAAACAATGTGAGATACACTCAAATTACACGATTTGGGAATGTTCTGTTTCTCCATACAGAGTGCTTGCTATTTATGCGCTTTTGAATTTTGGCACCTAAGAAGCTCAAAACACTCATAACACACTTCTCGTAATGTCCTTTCGTTTTTCATCATAGGGTACTTTTCATGCATTTTGGCATTTTTGTACGTAACAAGCTCAAACACATTCAAAATACTTGTTTTGTTAATGTTATTGTGTATCTGTAAAAAAGGTGTTTTTGCAAGCGTTTTAGGGTTTTGTACGTAAGTAGCTAAAACGCACAAAAAAAAAAAAAAACATTTTTCGTAATGTTGTTTCCTTTTCGTCATATAGGTTGTTTTCTTTACTTTTTAGTGTTTTAGTGTCTAAGGCGCTTATTTTAATTCAAAAGATAGGTTTATGGATATATCGTTTATTTATTTATTTTTTCCTGATAGAGTGCTTTCCATCCAATTTTTGCGTTATGGCACCTTACAAAGTGAAATAAGTTAAAAAATAACAATCTCAAAAATACTCAAATTACTTGTTTTTAGGTAATGTAATGTTTCTCCATGTAGCTTCCTATTGATGTGTTTTAGCGTTTTTGGAATCTCAAAAACACGTTTCTCTTAGTGTCTTTTCATTTCCGAGTACTTTCCATGTATTATAGTACTTTTCTCCGTAACAAGCTCAAAAAATTAACGTGTTGGTAGTTATACTGTTTCTCTATAAAGCGTGTTTTGCCTGCGTTTTAACATTTTGGTTAAATTGCTTAAAAAAAAAAAAACATTGAAAAAAGACGTTTTTGGTAATGTTATATGGTTTTCTCATTTAGGTTATTTCCAATACTTTTTAGCGTTTTGATGCCTAACACGGTCATAAACATTTAACAATCACATTTATCATAATGTCCTTTCCTTTCCATATATACGGTGCTCTTTGTGCATTTTTTTTTTTTTTTTGTATTTAAAAATAACAAATACACTCAAAATACATATTTTTGGTGATGTTGTTCTGTTTCTCCATGTAAAAAGTTGTTCATGCGTTTTAGCGTTTTGGTACTTGGGAAACTCAAAAACACTCATAATAAATCTTTATTGTAATGTCTTTTCGTTTCCATGTATATGTTATTTTCATGTATTTTGACGTTTTTGTAAGTAACAGTTTCAGAAACACTCAAAATAATTGTTTTTGGTAATGTCACTCTGTTTCTCTTTAAAAGGTGTTTTGCATGTGGTTTAGCGGTTTAAAAAACTCGACAATTTTTTGATATTGTTTCGTTTTTTCTATATCATATTGCTTTTATTTTATTTTTTTAGCGTTCTATTGTCTAACATTCAGAAATACATTTAAAAGATACGTTTATGTTTTTTTTTTCTATTTGGGGGACTGCGTGCATCTTGTTTTTTGTTACGTAAAAATGTAAAAATACTCTCAAAATGCACGTATTTGGTAAAGTTGTTTTGTTTCTCCATATAGAGTGTTGTTAACAAATTTTCCTATTTTTTTTTATATAAGGAGCTCAAAAACACGTTTCATGGAATATCTTTTCGTTTTCCAATATAGGTTATTTTGCATGCATTTTGGCGTTTTGCACACAAGCTCAAAAACACTCGAAATACTTGTTTTTGGTAATGTTATTCTGTTTCTCCATAAAAGGTGTTTTGTGTTTGGTACGTAACTAGCTCAAAATCTCTCAAAAGACACGTTTTTGGGAATGTTTTCTTTTACGGGGAGCTTTCCATGATTTTTTAGCGTTTTGATGCTTTACATGCCCATAAAAACTTAAAAGACATATTTTTGGGAATATCTTTTCGTTTAACCGTGCATTTTGGCATTTTTGCTCCTAATAATGCGAAAAATATTGTTAGGTATTATTTCTCCAAATAGAGTGCTATTCATGTCTTTTGGCATAGTGGTATATAAGAAAGTAAAAAAAAAAAAAAACATTCAAAATACACCTTTTTCGTAATGTTCTTTTATTTCCCCATATAGTGTACTTTCCATACATTTTGGTGGTTTTATACGTAACAAGCTCAAAAACACTCAAAACACACGTTTTTGGTAAATTATTGTGTTTTTCTATAAAGGATGTTTTACATGTCTTTTAGCGTTTTCTCACGTAAGTTCCTAAGAAACACAATAAAAAACGTTTTTTTTTTTTTTGTTCATATATGGTGCTTTCCATGCATTTTAGCGTTATGGTTCCTAACACTCCAAAAGACACTTAAAAGACATGATTCTTTGAAATGTGATTTTTAGTATAGCACAGAAAAATTTGCATACATTTTAGCATTGAGGTAGCTAACAAAATGAAAATAAAAAAAACACTCAAAATACACGATTTTGGTAATTTTGTTGTTTTTTCATATAGAGAGTTTTTCATGCGTCTTAGCGTTTTAGTTCCTATAAAGCTCAAATGCACTCATAATATGTATTTCTAGTAATGTTCGTTACCCTATAAAGGGTACTTTACATGCACTTTGGCGGAATTTCTACTTTTTTTTTTTTATTTCTACCGTTATTTTATTTATTTATTTATTTATTTATTTTTTTTTTGCATGCAGTTTAGTGTGTTGGTACGTAAGAAGCTCAAAAACACTCAAAAACACTTAGTACTGCTATCTATTCCAATGTAACTCAAGAGCTCAAATACTTGTTTTTATTAATGTTATTCTTTCTCTATAAAGGGTGTTTTTTTTGCATGCGTTTTAGCATGTTGGTATGTAAGCTCAAAACACTCAAAAGACACGTTTATCTTAATGCTGTTTTGTATTCCGATGTGGGGAGATTTCTATGCCTTTTTGCGTTTTGGATCCTAAAACACTCATAAACACTAAAAAAAAAAAACACGTTTCTAGAAATGTTGTCTCTTTTCCCCGCATAGGATGCTTTGCATGCATTTTGGTATTTTGGTACCTAACAATATAAAAAAAAGAAAGAAAAAGAAAAAAAAGAAAAACTCAAAATACACCTTTTTTTGGGGGGGATAATGATCTATTTCTCCATATAGGGTACCTAAGAAACTCAAAAACAGTCATTATACACGTTTTCACATAATCTCCTTTCGTTTCTCCATGCACTCAAAATAAATGTTTTTGGTAACTTTTTTTTTCTATATAAGTAAACTCCGTTTCCTTATATAGTTAAAAAGAAAAGAAAAAAAAAACAGCGTTTTGCAACCTATATGAAAAAAAGTTTATTGTTTGTTTGTTTATTTATTTATTTATTTTATTATATAGTGCTCTTTACGCATTATTGCGTTTTGACACCTTAGAAGGTCAAAAACACTCATTCTACACGTTTCAGGATGCTTTGCATCCTGCTTGTTTCGATAAGTAACATAGTGAAAAAAGCACTGAAAATGAACGCTTTTAGTAATGTTGTTCTGTTTCTCTATATAGAGTGCTATTCACGCGTTTTAAAGTTTTAGTATCTAAAAATCTGAAAAACACATAATACACGTTTCTTGTAATGTCTTTTCCTTTCCCCACACAGAATATATTTTAGCGTTTTGTTACCCAACAATGTAAAAAGCACTCAAAACAGAGGTTTTTGGTAATGTTATTATGTTTCTCTATATAAAGTGCTATTCATGCGTTTTAGTTTTTTGGTTCTTAAGCCCAGAAACACTTGTAATGCACGTTTCTTGTAAGATCTTTTCATTTCCGAAATAACGTACGTTACATGAATTTTGGCATTTTTGTACGTAACAAGCACAAAACATAAAAAAAAAAAAAAAAAAACACGCTTTTGGTGATATTATTTTGTTTCTCCACGAACGGTGTTTTGCATGCCTTTTAACATTTTGGTACGTAATAAGTTCTAAAACACAAAACACTCAAAAGACTAATTTTTCGTAACGTTGTTTTGTGTTCCAATGCTTTATATGTATTTTATCGTTTTTGTGCCTAAGACTTTCAAAAACACTGAAAAGACACTTATCTGATTATGTCGATTTGTTTTTCCATATGAAGTTCTTTACATACATTTTTACTTTCGGTATCTAACATTGTGAAAAATAATCAAAACACGTTTTTAGTAATATTATTAAGTTTCTGCATATAGAGTGGTATTCACGCGTTTTTGCATTTTGTTACCTAAGAAGGTCAAAAACAGTTACAATACACTTTTCCGTTGATAAAGATTTGTTTCACGATATGAAGTACTTAGCATATTTTTTTAACATTTTTTGTTGCTAACAAGACATTTTTGGTAATGTTATACTGTTTCTCCACAAAGGGTGTTTTCCATGCATCTTAGCCATTAGGTACATAAAGATAAAAAACACTCAAAAGACACGCTTTTGTAATGTGTTTTTGAGTTTCAGTATAGAGCGCTTTCCATGCATTTTATTGGTTTGGTACATAACAGACTAAAAAACACTCAAGACATTTTTCTGGTAATGTCGTTTCTTTTCCCATATAGAGTACTTTGCATGCATTTTGGCGCTTTGGGACCTAACATTATGAAAAATAATCAAAAGAAACGTTTTTGGTAATGTTTTGTTCCTCCATATAGGGAGATATTTTCTTACATACCAAAATGCCAAAACTCACTTTATAGAGAAACAGAATAACATTACCAAAAAAACAAGTATTTAGAGAGTTTTCAGCTTGTTACGTAGAAAATTGCCCCAAATGCATGCAAAAAAATCTATATGGAGAAAAAAGCCATTATGATTATGAGTGTTCTTCAGCATCTCAGTTACGGAATCTAGAAAACGCGTTGATACCACTCTGTATTTAGAAAAAGAAGATTACCCACCCCCTCAAAAAAATGAGTTTTTCACATTGTTACATACAAATACGCCAAAATGGATAGAAAAAGCCCCTTATATTTAGAAACGAAACGACACACTGAGAAACTTATCTTTTGCGTGCTTTTTTTTTTTTTTTTTGCATGTTAGGCACCAAAACGCTAAAAAGGATGAAAAGCACCATATATCAGAAAACAACATTACCAAAAGCATGTTTCTTTTTTTTAGTTTTTCTCAGTTTTTACGCTAAAACGCATGCAAAACTTCCTTTACGAAGAAACAGAATAACATTACCAAAAACAAGTATTTTGAGTGTTTTTGAGCATGTTATGTACAAAAACAAGAAAAATGCATGCAAAATAACCTATATAAAGAGCAAAAAAGAGTGGTGTATTATTAGTATTAGTGGTGTATTTATTAGTGTTTTGAGCTTCTTAGGTACCAAAATCCTAAAATGGATAAATAGCACTTTATATGAAGGAACAGAGCAACATAACCAGAAACGTGTATATTGATTGTATTTCACATTGTTAGGTACCAAAACGGCAAAAAAAAAAAAAAAAAAAAAAAAAAAAAAAAAAAAAAAACATGCAATAAAGCCTACTTGAGGAAAGGAATCAAGTTTTCCAGAAACATGTCTTTTGAATGTTTTGAACGTGTTAAGCAACATAACGTAAAAAAAAAAAAAAAAAAAAAAAAAAACATGAAAATAAATCTATATGGGAAAACAAAACTTTACGAATTAGATGTCTTCTAAGCGTTTTTGAGCTTCTTACATACTGAATCACTTAAACGCATGCAAAACAACCTTGGAGAAACAGAATAATAAGTATATTTCACATTGTTAAGTACCAAAACGGCAAAAAAAACATGCAATAAAGCCTACATGAGGAATGGAATCAAATTATCCAGAAACATGTCTTTTGAATGTTTTCAGCGTGTTAAGCAACATAACGTAAAAAAAAAAAAAAAAAAATTAAAATCAACCTATATGAAAACAAAACTTTTACAAAAAAAAAAAAAGCCTTTTGAACGTTTTTGAGCTTCTTACATAATAAATCACTTAAACGCATGCAAAACAACCTTCTTGTAGAAACAGAATAATATTGCAAAACATAAGTATTTATAGCATTGAAATGCATGCAAAATACCCTAAATGGGGAAACGAGAAAACATTACCAGAGACGTGTATTATAAGTGTTACTAAAACTCTAAAACACATGAATAGTGTTTTATATGGAAAACCAGAACATTAATGAAAATGTGTATTTTGACTGTTTTTACATTGTTAGTTACCAAAACGAGAAAATGCATGCAAAGCCTCCAATATGAGGAAGCGTAACAACATTACCAGAAACGTGTCTTTTCAGTGTTTTGAGCGTGCACGATACGAAAACGTTAAAAAAGCATGAAATTCACCTTGTATGCTAATACAAAACAAAATTACGAAAAACTTAGGGTGTTTTTTATCTTCTTACGTACCAAACAATAACAAGCATGCAAAACACACTTTATCGAAAAAGATAATAACATTCCCAATAACAAGTATTTTGAGTGTTTTCAGTTTGTTACGTACAAAACGTCAAAAGTATGGAAAGTACCTTATATGAGGAAACGAAAAGGCATTACGAAAAACGTGTATTGATGAATGTTTTTTTCTGCATCTTAAGTATAAAAACTTGAAATAGATAGAATAGCACTCTATATGTATGCAAATACATGCACGCAAAATGAATGAATAGGACACTATATGTGGAAAAAAAAATGGCGTTTCCACAAACGTGACTTTTGAGTTTTTATAACGGTATAAAAAACATATAAATCATTCTATATACGAAGATAAAACATTATGAAAAACTTGTCTTTTGAGTGTTTTAAACTACTTACGTAACAAAACGTTAAAATGCATGCAAAACACTGTTTATGAAAAAAGAAAAATATTTTCATTGTTTATGAGCTTGTTACGTACAATAACATCAAAAAGCATGGAAAGTACCTTATATGCCGAAACGAAAAGGCATTACGAGAAAAGTATTTTATGAGTAAAAAAAAAAAAAAAAAAAAAAAAATCGAAAGCGCTAGAACAGAAATCAATATAGAGAAACAGAACAACATACCAAAAAACATTTTCAATATATTTCATATTCTTGTGTACTAAAACGGCAAAATGTACGTAAATAAACAAGACTTTTAGAAACGTGTCTTTTGAGTTTTTTTTATGAGCGCGTTAGGTAATAAAAAAATTCGATAAGCAAGGGAAGCACCCTATGAAAGACAACAAAGCAACATTACCAAAAACGTTTCTTTTCACCGTTTTTAAACTACTTACTTACGAAAACTCTCAAACGTCTCAAAAACCACATTACCAAACATAAGTATTTTGATTGATTTGAGGTTGTTACGTATAAAAAAGCAAAAATCCGTGCACGGTGCCCTATATGAGGAAACGAAAAAATATTACAAGAAACCTGTATTATTGGTGTTTTTGAACTTCTTAAGTACCAAAACACTGAAACGCATAAATAACACTCTATATGAGAAACAGAATGACATTACCAAAAAAAATGTAATTTGAGTGGATTCCACATTGTTATGTACCAAAACGCAAAAATACAAGCAAAGCACCTTATACGTGGAAAGGAGGGGAGATTTCCAGGAACGTGTATTTTGAGTGTTTATGAGAGTAGTACTAAGCACCAAAACACTAAAAAGCATGAAAATCACCATATGTGGGAAAATAAAATAACTACCAAAAACGTCTCTTTTCAGTGCTTTTGAGATGTTGGCGAACTAAAACGCTGAAATGCATGCAAAAACACCTTTTATGGAGAAACTGAAAAACATTACCGAAAACAAGTATTTTGAGTATTTCCGATCTTGGTAGGTAGAAAAATGCCAAAATGCATGGAAAGTACCCTGTATGGAGAAACGAAAAGACATTACGAGAAATATGTATTAAAAAGTGTGTTTGAGCTTATTAGGTATAAAAACGCTGAAACGCATAAAGAATTCTCTATATGGAGAAACAAAACATTCTCAAAAGCGTGTATTTTAAGTGTTTTCACATTATTAGGTACGAAAACGACAAAATCCATGCAAAACTCTTACTTATATAGGAAAACGAAGCAACATTAAAAGAAACGTGTCTTTTTAATGTTTTTGAGAGTCTTAGGCACAAAAGTGCAAAGAAGCCTGGAATTTACTCTATATGGCGATACAAACCATACGAAAAAATACGAATACAAAGATACGAAAAAAGTGTCTTTTCAGTCTTTCTGAACTTCATAAGTACCAAAACGCTAAAAAGGCATGCAAAGCATAATTTATGGAGAAACAGAATACCTTTATCATATAAGAAATAGTGTTTTTCTGCTTATTACGTAGAAAAACGTCAAAATTCGTTTCCCCTATATGGGGAAACGAAAAGACGTTACAAGAAACACGCATTTCTCATGTGAGTGTTTTTTACGTTTATTAGGTAATAAAACACTAAAAGCCATGAATAGCAATCTATATAAAAAAAAAAAAAAAATAACAAAAAAAACAAGAACATCACCAGAAACGTGTATTTTTATTATATTTCTTATTGTTAGGTAACAAAACGTCAAAAAGAAAGTATGCAAAGCATCCTCAATAAGAAAAGAAAACTAGATTTCAAGAATCGTGTCTTTTGAGTGTTTATGAAGAAAAAGCATCCTATACGAGGAAAAAATACACAAAAAAGTTACATTTGAGTGTTTTCTACTACTTACATACGAAAACGATAAAACGCATGCAAAGCACATTATATGGATTAACGCAATAACATTAGCAAATAAAAGTATTTTTAATCTTTTCAGGTTGTTACGTACAAAAACTTACAAAAACGTACTCCTATATGAGGTAACGAAAAGACTTTACGAGAAACGTGTATTTTGAGCGTTTTTTGAGGTTCTTCTTTATCAAAACATGAAAACACATGAATAGCAATCTATATGAAAAAAGAAAAACACTATCAAATTTTATGCGTATTTCACATTGTTAGATATAAAAATGGCAAAAATGCATGCAACGCATCATATATGGGGTAAGGAAATGAGATTTCCTAAGAAAAATATCTTTTGAGTGTTTATGAGCGTTCACCACCAAAACGAAAAAGAGCATGAAAACACCCAATATGAAAAAAAAAAAACAAGATTCTGTTGAGTGTTTTTGAACGTATTTCGTACCAAAAAGCCAAAATGCATGTAAAACTCCCTTTATGGAAAAACATAATAATTTAACGAAAAACAAGTATTTTGAGCGTTTTTGAGATTCTTACGAAGATAAACGCCAAAATGCATAGAAAGTACCCCAGATGGGGCAACGAAAACACATTACAAGAAACATGTATTATGATTGTTTTAGAGCTTCTTAGGTATCAAAAGGCTAAAACGCATAAATAAATAACTATAACTATAAATAGAAACAGAACGGTATGACCAAAATGTGTATTATTTTGTGTTTTTTCATATTTTTAGATACCAAAACGCAAAAATGCATGAAAAGTCTCCTATGTGGTTAAACCACATAGGAGACAAGAAGATGCCTTTTGATTGTTTTTGAGCCTGTTACACAGCAAAACAATATATGGGAATACAAAATAACATTACGAAAAACGTGTATTTTCAGTTCTGTTGAACTTCATATGTACCAAAACGATATAACGCATGCAAAACACACTTTATGCAAAAAAAGAATAAAATTACTATTTTCGAGTGTTTTTGAGGTTGTTACGTAGAAAAACGAGAAAAAGCATGTAAATTACTCTATATGGGGAAACGAAAAGAAATTACCAGAAACATGTAGGTATTATAAATGCTTTTGAGCTTTTATGGTACCAAAACCATCTTATGGTACCAAAATGCTTTAATATCCCTCTATTTCAAGAAACAAAACAATATTACGAAAAAGATGTAATTTCAGTGTTTTTCACATTGATAGGTAGCATTATGCCAAAATGCATGTAAAGCAACTTATATCTGTAAAAGACACGCACTTTCCAGAAATGTGTCTTTTGAGAGCGTGCATGTTAGGCACCAAAACTCTAAAAAGCATGGAAAGCACCCTATATAGGGAAACAAAACAACTTTATTAAAAACGTGTCTTTTAAGTGCTTCAGAGCAACTTACGTATCAGAACGTTAAAACACATGCAAAACACCTTCATGGTGAAACAAAATAATCTAACCAAAAATAAGTATTTTGTGTGTTCTTGAACTTGTTACGTATAAAAACGCCAAAATGCATGCAAAGTACACTATATGGGGAAATCAAAAGACATTACGGTAGACGTGTATTTGAGTGTTTTTGAGCTTCATACATACCAAAACGCTAAACACTAAATATGGAAAAACAGAACAACTTATCCAAAAACGTATTTTTGGTATGTGTTTCAGTGTTAGGTACCAAAACGTCAAAATGTTTGGAAACTACCCTATATGATGAAACAAAACGATATTATCCGAAAGTGAGTGTTTTTAAGATTCTTAGTTACCGAAATGCTAAAACGTGTGAATAGCATTCAATATGGAGAAACATTACGAAAAAAGTGTATTTTCACTTTTTTTTTTTTTTTTATGTTAGGTACCAAAACGACAAAATGCATGGAAAGCACTCTGTGTTTGGAAATGAAATGGCATTACCAGAAAATTGTGCAACCTATTCGGGAATATAAAATGAACATTAACAAAATCGTGTTTTTTGTGTGTTTTTAATCTTCTTTGAAAACAAGTTGCTCGAATGCATGCAAAATATCCTTCATGAACAAACGTAATAACATTACCAAAGTCTTGAATTTTTAATATTTTGAACTTCTTACGTATAAAAACGCCAAAATGCATGTAAAGTAATAATGGGAAACAAAACGATATAATGGGAAACAAAACGATTTTAACAGAAACATGTAAAACTATTGTTTTTGAGCTTCTCTGGTAGGAAAATGCTAAAATAACTGAACAGCACTTTATACGAAGAAAAGAACAATAATACCAAAAACGTGCATTTTAAGTGTTTTTCACCTTATCAGGTACCAAAACACCAAAATGCATGCTTTTTATGGAGAATCTTTTTCTCAATAAAGCCTATTTTGCATGCAGTTTAGCGTTTTGATACGTAAGAAGCTTAAATAAACTAAAAAGACACGTTTGTTTTGTAATCTAATAAAGCATGCTTTCCTAGCGTTTTATTGTTTTGATGCCTAAAACGGAAAAAAACGCTAAGCACGTTTCTAATAATGTCACTTCGTTTCTTTACATTAACCATACATTTTGCCGTTTTTACTATTTAAAAATGTGAAAAACTCTCAAAGCACACTTTTTTTTTGTAATACTGTTTTGTTTCTCCAAATAAAGTAAGTTTCACGCTTTTTAGTGTTTTGGTACGTAAGAATCTAAAAAAAAAAAAACATTCATAATACCCGTGTTTTTATAAAGTTTTCTTTTTTTTCATCATCTAGCGTACTTTGCATGAATTTCGCCGTTTCTCTAAGAAGCTCAAAAATATTCAAAATACACAATTTTTGTAATCCTTTTTTGATTCTCCATCATTTGTGTCTTTCACGCGTTTTAGCATTATGATACCTTAGATGCTCCTAAACACTAAAAAAGACATTTTTTTGGTATTATAAATTTTTATTCTAATATAGGATGCTTTACGTGCATTTTAGCGTTTTGGTGCCTAAAACGCTCAAAAACACTGTAAACATACGTCTTGGATATTGTAGTTTAATTTCCCCATATACAGTACTCTCCATGTTTTTTGGCGTTTTGGTATCTAACAGTGTGAAAAACACTCAAGATACACGTTTTTGGTATGTTGTTCTGTTTCTTCATTTAGAATGCTATACAAGCTTTTTTTTTTTTTTTACTTTGGTAAGTAATAATCTGAAAAACTCTCAGAATACAGGTTTCTGATATCATTTTTTTTTTTTATTACATCGGGTAATAAACATGCATCTTGACGGTTTGACTTATCTAACAAGCGCAAAAATACTCAAAAACACATTTTTGCTGATATTGTTCAGTTTCTCCATAAAGGGTGTTTTACATACGGTTCAGCGTTTTGGTACATAAAAAGTTCAAAAACACTCAAAAGACACGTTTTAATAATGTTTTGTATTCCAATAAATGTTGCTTTCTAGTCTTTTTAGCGCTTTCGTTTCTAACACACTCGAAAACACTCAATAGACACGTTTCTAGTAATGCCATTTCGTTTCCCAATATAGACAGCTTTGCATACATTTTGGCGTTTTGGTAATTAACGATGTAAAAAAAAAAAAACTCAAGATAAAACGATTTTGGTGATGTTCTCTTACTCCATATAAAGTGCTCTTCACGTGTTTTAGAGTTTTGGTACCTAAGAACCTAGCTTAAAAGGAATCATAATATACGTTTCTCGTAATGTCCTTATATTGAGTTTTCGTAAGCATTTTAGCGTTTTGGAACCTATATGAAAAAAAATACACGTTTATTGTTTGTTTATTGTTTTGTTTTTCATTATTTAGTGTTCTTAACGCGTTTTGGTACCTTAGAAACTCAGAAACACCCATTCTATACGTTTCTGCATCATTTGCGTACATTTTGGCGTTTTGGTACATAACAAAGTGAAAAACACTAAAAATAAACACTTTTAGTAATGTTTTTCTGTTTCTCCATATTGAGTGTTGTTCACGCGTTTAAAAGTTTTAGTATCTAAAAAATCTGAAAAAAAATACATGAAAAAAATGTTTCTTGTAATGTCCTTTCATTACCCTATATAGGGTGCTTTGCATCCATTTTGGAGTTTTCGTACCTAACAATGTAAGAAGCACCCAAAACAGATGTTTTTGGTAATGTTATTCTGTTTCTCCATATAATGTGCTGTTCACGCGTTTCAGCGTTTTGGTACTTATGAAGCTCATGAACACTTATAATACACGTTTCTTGTAATGTCTTTTCATTTCTGAAATAGAGTACTTTCATGAAATTTGGCATTTTATACTTAAGAAGGTCAAAACATTGAAAATACATGCTTTTTGGTAATATTATTTTGTTTCTCTGTGAACGGTAATTTGCGTGCCTTTTAGCGTTTTGGTACGTAATAAGTTCTAAAACACAAGAAATATAAGATAACTAAGAAGCTCAAAAGACTCAAAATACGCCTTTTTGGTAATGCTATGTTTTCTTTTTTTTTTTTTTTCTTTTCCATATACAATGTTATTCAGGCGTTTTTGCGGTTTTTTTTAATTGGTACCTAAGAAGCTCAAAAATAATGAAAACATAAGTTTCTAGAAGTATCGTTTTATTTCACGTTTTTTTTTTTTTTTTCTAGCGTTTTGGTACCTAACACGCTGAAAAGCTCTTAAAATATTCATTTTTGATAATGTCGTTTGTTTCCCAATATAAGGTACTTTTCGAGTATTTTTACGTTTTGGTACCTAGCATTGTGAAAAAAAACTCAAAATACACGTTTTCAGTAATAATTTTCTGTTTCTGTGGCTTGCATGGATATTCACATTTTGATGTCTAACGAGCTCAAGCACACTTAATATATACTTTTTTTTGATAACGTTTCTTTCTTTCTTCAAATGTGCTTTTCATGCATTTTGGTGTTTGGTACCTGATAAGGTGAAAACACTTAAAATGCACGTTTTTGGTATTATTGTTCTTTTCTTCATATAAAGTGGTGTTCAGTTGTTTTAGCATTTTCCTACCTGAGAAGCTCAAAAACAATCATTTACACGTTTCTGTTAAAATCGTTTTGTTTCCCATTATATCGTTTTGTTTCCCATTATTACTTTACATGCATTTTGGCGTTTTTATACGTAAGAAGTTCAAAATATTAAAAATTCAAGACTGGTAATGTTATTACGTTTGTTCATGAAGAGTATTTTGCATGCATTCGAGCATATTGTTTTGAAAGAAGATTAAAAACACAAAAAACATGATTTTTTTAATGTTCATTTTGTATTCCTGAATAGGTTGCACAATTTTCTGGTAATGCCATTTCATTTCCAAACACAGAGTGCTTTCCATGCATTTTGTCGTTTTGGTACCTAACATAAAAAAAAAAAGTGAAAATACACTTTTTTCGTAATGTTTCTCCATATTGAATGCTATTCACACGTTTTAGCATTTCGGTAACTAAGAATCTTAAAAACACTCACTTTCGGATAATATCGTTTTGTTTCATCATATAGGGTAGTTTCCAAACATTTTGACGTTTTGGTACCTAACACTGTGAAACACACTCCAAAAATACGTATTTGGGTAAGTTGTTCTGTTTTTCCATATTTAGTGTTTAGCGTTTTGGTATGTATGAAGCTCAAAACACTCAAATACACGTCTACTGTAATGTCTTTTTGATTTCTCCATATAGTGTACTTTGCATGCATTTTGGCGTTTTTATACGTAACAAGTTCAAGAACACACAAAATACTTATTTTTGGTTAGGTTACTTTGTTTCACCATGAAGGTGTTTTGCATGTGTTTTAACGTTCTGATACGTAAGTTGCTCTGAAGCACTTAAAAGACACGTTTTTTATAAAGTTGTTTTGTTTCCCTATATAGGGTGCTTTCCATGCTTTTTAGAGTTTTGGTGCCTAACACGCACGCTCTCAAAAGACACGTTTCTGGAAAGTGCGTGTCTTTTACAGATATAAGTTGCTTTACATGCATTTTGGCATAATGCTACCTATCAATGTGAAAAACACTGAAATTACATCTTTTTCGTAATATTGTTTTGTTTCTTAAAATAGAGGGATATTAAAGCATTTTCGGGTTTTGGTACCACAAAAACTCAAAAGCATTTATAATACCTACATGTTTCTGGTAATTTCTTTTCGTTTCCCCATATAGAGTAATTTACATGCTTTTTTCCCGTTTTTCTACTAACAACCTCAAAAAATACTCGAAAATAGTAATTTTATTCTTTTTTTTTTGCATAAAGTGTGTTTTGCATGCGTTATATCGTTTTGGTACATAAATACACATTTCTTTTAATGTCTTTTCTTTTCCCCATATAAGGTACTTTACGTACTTTTTTTTTTCGTTTTTGTGCCTAACAAACTCAAAAACACTCAAAAGAATTTATTTTTTTTTTTTTTATGTAGGAAGGACACTGGCCAAGGGCAACAAAAATCTAATAAAAAAAATGCCCACTGAAATGCCAGTCCCATAAAAGGGTCAAAGCAGTGGTCAAAAATTGGTGGATAAGTGTCTTGAAACCTCCCTCTTGAAGGAATTCAAGTCATAGGAAGGTGGAAATACAGAAGCAGGCAGGGAGTTCCAGAGTTTACCAGAGAAAGGGATGAATGATTGAGAATACTGGTTAACTCTTGCGTTAGAGAGGTGGACAGAATAGGGGTGAGAGAAAGAAGAAAGTCTTGTGCAGCGAGGCCGCGGAAGGAGGGGAGGCATGCAGTCAGCAAGATCAGAAGAGCAGTTAGCATGAAAATAGCGGTAAAAGACAGCTAGATATGCAACATTGCGGCGGTGAGAGAGAGGCTGAAAACAGTCAGTTAGAGGAGAGGAGTTGATGAGACGAAAAGCTTTTGATTCCAACCTGTCTAGAAGAGCAGTATGAGTGGAACACCCCCAGACATGTGAAGCATACTCCATACATGGACGGATAAGGCCCTTGTACAGAGTTAGCAGCTGGGGGGGTGAGAAAAACTGGCGGAGACGTCTCAGAACACCTAACTTCATAGAAGCTGTTTTAGCTAGAGATGAGATGTGAAGTTTCCAGTTCAGATTATAAGTAAAGGACAGACCGAGGATATTCAGTGTAGAAGAGGGGGACAGTTGAGTGTCATTGAAGAAGAGGGGATAGTTGTCTGGAAGGTTGTGTCGAGCTGATAGATGGAGGAATTGAGTTTTTGAGGCATTGAACAATACCAAGTTTGCTCTGCCCCAATCAGAAATTTTAGAAAGATCAGAAATCAGGCGTTCTGTGGCTTCCCTGCGTGATATGTTTACCTCCTGAAGGGTTGGACGTCTATGAAAAGACGTGGAAAAGTGCAGGGTGGTATCATCAGCGTAGGAGTGGATAGGACAAGAAGTTTGGTTTAGAAGATCATTAATGAATAATAAGAAGAGAGTGGGTGACAGGACAGAACCCTGAGGAACACCACTGTTAATATATTTAGGAGAAGAACAGTGACCGTCTACCACAGCAGCAATAGAACGGTCAGAAAGGAAACTTGAGATGAAGTTACAGAGAGAAGGATAGAAACCGTAGGAGGGTAGTTTGGAAATCAAAGCTTTGTGCCAGACTCTATCAAAAGCTTTTGATATGTCCAAGGCAACAGCAAAAGTTTCACCAAAGTCTCTAAAAGAGGATGACCAAGACTCAGTAAGGAAAGCCAGAAGATCACCAGTAGAGTGGCCTTGACGGAACCCATACTGGCGATCAGATAGAAGGTTGTGAAGTGATAGATGTTTAAGAATCTTCCTGTTGAGGATAGATTCAAAAACTTTAGATAGGCAGGAAATTAAAACAATAGGACGGTAGTTTGAGGGATTAGAACGGTCACCCTTTTTAGGAACAGGTTGAATGTAGGCAAACTTCCAGCAAGAAGGAAAGGTAGATGTTGACAGACAGAGCTGAAAGAGTTTGACTAGGCAAGGTGCAAGCACGGAGGCACAGTTTCGGAGAACAATAGGAGGGACCCCATCAGGTCCATAAGCCTTCCGAGGGTTTAGGCCAGCGAGGACATGGAAAACATCATTGCGAAGAATTTTAATAGGTGGCATGAAGTAGTCAGAGGGTGGAAGAGAGGGAGGAACAAGCCCGGAATCGTCCAAGGTAGGGTTTTTAGCAAAGGTCTGAGCAAAGAGTTCAGCTTTAGAAATAGATGTGATAGCAGTGGTGCCATCTGGTTGAAATAGAAAAGGGAAAGAAGAAGAAGCAAAGTTATTGGAGATATTTTTGGCTAGATGACAGAAATCACGAGGGGAGTTAGATCTTGAAAGGTTTTGACATTTTCTGTTAATGAAGGAGTTTTTGGCTTGTTGGAGAACAGACTTGGCATGGTTCCGGGCAGAAATATAAAGTGCATGAGATTCTGGTGATGGAAGGCTTAAGTACCTTTTGTGGGCCACCTCTCTATCATGTATAGCACGAGAACAAGCTCTGTTAAACCAAGGTTTAGAAGGTTTAGGACGAGAAAAAGAGTGAGGAATGTACGCCTCCGTGCCAGACACTATCACCTCTGTTATGCGCTCAGCACACAAAGACGGGTCTCTGACACGGAAGCAGTAGTCATTCCAAGGAAAATCAGCAAAATACCTCCTCAGGTCCCCCCAACTAGCAGAGGCAAACCGCCAGAGGCACCTTCGCTTAGGGGGATCCTGAGGAGGGATTGGAGTGATAGGACAAGATAAAGATATGAGATTGTGATCGGAGGAGCCCAATGGAGAAGAAATGGTGACAGCATAAGCAGAAGGATTAGAGGTCAGGAAAAGGTCAAGAATGTTGGGCGTATCTCCAAGACGGTCAGGAATACGAGTAGGGTGTTGCACCAATTGCTCTAGGTCATGGAGGATAGCAAAGTTGTAGGCTAGTTCACCAGGATGGTCTGTGAAGGGAGAGAAAAGCCAAAGCTGGTGGTGAACATTGAAGTCTCCAAGAATGGAGATCTCTGCAAAAGGGAAGAGGGTCAGAATGTGCTCCACTTTGGAAGTTAAGTAGTCAAAGAATTTCTTATAGTCAGAGGAGTTAGGAGAGAGGTATACAGCACAGATAAATTTAGTATGAGAGTGACTCTGTAGTAGTAGCCATATGGTGGAAAACTCGGAAGATTCAAGAGCGTGGGCACGAGAGCAGGTTAAGTCATTGCGCACATAAACGCAGCATCCAGCTTTGGATCGAAAATGAGGATAGAGAAAGTAGGAGGGAACAGAAAAGGGGCTACTGTCAGTTGCCTCAGACACCTGAGTTTCAGTGAGGAAAAGAAGATGAGATTTAGAAGAGGAGAGGTGGTGTTCTACAGATTAAAATTTAGATTTTAGACCGCGAATGTTGCAGAAGTTAATGAAGAAAAAGTTAAGGGGGGTGTCAAGACACTTAGGGTCGTCGACAGAAAGGAAGTCCGACCTGGGGACATTTATGGTCCCCTCCCCAGATGGGGACTCCGAGGCTGGTGTAGGAGTCGCCATGATGATTTTAAAATTTTTGAGTGAAGGGTGTGTGTGTTATTAGATGCTTGTAGTTTTGTGTGGAGGAAGAGAGTTGTCTTTAGAGGGCAGGCTGTGACTGCCCCCTTGTGTTGTGAGACACAAAGGGAAACGTTCAGTGAGATCACAGCTGGGTTTAATGATAAGTTCACAGTACCCCCTGAACAGTGCATTAGACCTCACTGGGAGTAATTATCGTTTCGGCAGGTGTCTACTGCCTCCTCCTCCTTAATTGTTTTAAAATGTTATTTTGTTTCTCCATAAAAGGTGTTTTCCCATGTAATTTAGCGTTTTGGTACGTAAGTAGCTCAAAAACACTGAAAAACACTTTTTATTAAATTTTGTTTTCCCATATTTTGGGTTTTCCATGCATTTTGGGGTTTTGGTAGCTAATTATTAGAAAAAAAACTCAAAATACATGTACTTGTTAATGCTGTTCTGTTCCTCGATATAATTTGCTATTAATGTGTTTTAGGATTTTGGTACCTAAGAGGCTCAAAAAACGCTCATGTTACACAACTTTCGTAATGTCCTTTCGTTTCCCCATATATGGTCCATCGTATTGTCGTTTCGTTTCTTCATTTGGATGCATTTTGGTATCTAACAATATGAATATATTCAAAATAGACGTTTTTGGTAATGTGTGCTCCTCCATATTGAATGCTATTGACACATTTTAGAGTTTTGGTACTTAAGAAGCTCAAAAACACTAACAATACTAGTTTTATCCTGATGTACTTTCGTCTTCTCATATAGGGTGCTTTGCAAGCATTTTCCCGTTCTAGTCTTAACAATGTAAAAAAAAAAATAATAAAAACACTCCAAAAAAGACGTTCATGGCAATGTTTGTGTTATTCTGTTTTGTCATGAAGTGTGTTTTGTAGTCGTTTTAGCGTTATGGTACGTAAGAAGCTAAAAAAAAAAAAATAACACTCAAAAGACAAATTTTTTGGTAATATTGTTTTGTATTCCAAAATAGAGTGCTTTCCATGCATTTTAGAGTTTTTGTGCATAAAACACTGAAGAAACACTGAAAAAGTACTGTTGAGGTAATATCGATTCGTTTTTCTATATAAAAAAAATCTTTGTGTACATTTTTGCGTTTTGATACCTAACAATGTGAAAAACATTTTTTCTTCCACCATATAGGGTATTATGCATATATTTTGTCGCTTTTGTACCTAATAAGCTCAAGAACATTCTGAATAAACATTTTTGGTAGTTTTTTTTCTGTTTTTTTTTTTTTTTCTATAAAGCGATTTTTTACGCGCGTTTTAGCATTTTGATACGTAAGAAGCTCCTCACCAATGAAAAGAAGCTTTTTTTGGAAATATTGTTTTATATTCCAATATAAGTAGTTTTCTATGGATTTTAGTGTTCTGTTGCCTAAAACGATAAAAAAATAAATAAATAAAAAAAAAAACATTGAAAAAGACGTCTCTGGTAACGTCGTTCTGCTTCCACATATAGAGGATTATGGCGTCTTTTGTACTTAACAATGTTAAAAAAAAGAAATTCAAAATATTCTTTTTTTGGCAATAGTGTTCTGTTTCTTTACGTTTTTTGCGTTTTTGCTTTGCGTTTTTTTACTCTTGGTACCTAAGAATCTCAAAAACAGTCATAATACACGTTTCTGATAATATCGTTTATTTCATCATATAGGATAATTTCCATGCATTTTGATGTTTCTCTTCCTAATAAGCTCAAAAATACTGAAAACACACATTTTTGCTGATATTCTATTTCCTGTTTCCTCATAAACTATTTTGCATGCGTTTTAGTGTTTTGATACGTAAGAAGCTCAAAATCACAAAAAAAGACAGTTTTTGTTCATGCTGTTTTGTATTTTAAAGTAGGTTGCTTTACATGCTTTTCAGCGCTTTCGTGCCTAACACATTGAAAGACACTCAAAAGAAACGTTTTTGGTAATGTTATTTCGTTTCACCTATATAGTGCTTTCCATTGATTTTTTTTTTACATTTTGGTATCTAACAATCTGAAAAAGAATAAAAATAAATGTTTTTCATATTATTCTGTTTCTCCATATAAAGTGCTATTAAGGCGTTTTATAGTTTTGGTACCTAAAAAGATCAAAAGCACTCATAATACACGTTTCTCATAATGTCTTTTTTGTTTCCTCTTATAGGGGTACTTTGCATGCATTTCCTTTACCTTAGGAGTGTCTTTGAGCTTCTTAGGTACCAAAAACTTGTTAATAACACTATATGGAGAAATAGAGCAACATTTCCAAATACGTACATTTTGTAGGTTTTTTTTTTTTTAGGTACCAAAAAGCCAAAATGCACGCAGTCCTCTAAATAGGAAAAGAAAACATTACAAGAAATGTATCTTTTAAATGAATTTGTGTATGTTAGACAACAGAACGCTAAAAAGCATGGAAAGCAATATAAAACAGGAAAATAAAAAACAAGTCTTTTTTTTTTAGTTACTTACCAAATCGGTAAAACGCATGCAAAACAACGTTTATGGAGAAACAGAGTAACATTACAAAAATCTTGAGCCTCTTACGTACAAAAATGCCAAAATGCATAAAAAAAAATAACCTATATGGGGAAACGAAAAGACATTATGATCAACGTGTATTATGAGTGTTTTTGAGTTTCTTAATTACCAAAACGCTAAAACGCATGAACAGCTCTTTATATGAAGAAACAGAACAACTTCACCAAAAATATGTATTTTGATTATATTTCACATTGTTAAGTACGAAAAACTTCAATATGCACGAAAAGCACCGTATATATGGAAAGGAAAGGACATTTCAATAAATGTTTCTGTTGAATGTTTATGAACGTGTTAGACACCAAAACGTAACAAAACCTAACAAAACAACCTTTATAGAGAAAAAGTGTAACTTTTTCAAAATGTGAATTTTCAGAGTTTTAGAGCTTGTTACGAAGAAAAATACTATAATGCATTGAAAGTACTCGAAAACGAAAAGACACTAAAAGATATGATTGTTTTTGAGATTTTTACGTATCAAAACGCTAGAACACATAAACAGGAACTTATATGAAAAAGGGAACGAGATTTTCAGAAACGTGTTTTTTAAGTGTTTTTGAGCGTGCTAGAAAAGCATGGAAAGCACCCTGTACATGAAAACAAAACATTTCCATAAACGTCTCGTTTCAAGTGTTTTTTCAGGTACTTATATACCAAAGACCTTTCAAGCATGCAAAACTTTTTTTTTTTTTTATGGAGGAGCGGAATAACACTATAAAAAACAAGGGTTGTGATTGTTTTAAATATTGTTAAGTAGTAAAACGCCAAAATGCATGCAAAATACCTTTAATGGGGATACGTGTATTATTAGAGTTTTTGAGCTTATTAGGTATGATTAACAGTATATAGAGAAACAGATCAACATTACGAAATCGTGTATTTTCAGTGTATTCCACATTGTTATGTACCAAATCGCAAAAATGCAAGCTAAGCACCCTATATATATATATATATATATATATATATATATATATATATATATATATATATATATATATATATATATATATATATATATATATATATATATATATATATATATATATATATATGAAGGAAACGAGATTTCGAAGAACACGTTTTCTAAGTGTTTATGAGCGTTCTAGGCACTAAAACACTAATGAGCATAGAAAGAACCCTATGTGGAAAAACAAAACATTTTCAAAAACGTCTCTTTTCAGCGTTTTTGAACTGAAAACAGAATAACTTTACCAATATATATTTTTGAGTGTTTTTGAGCTTGTTAGCCATATGAACGGCAAAATGCATTCTAAGCACACTATATGGTGAAACAAAACGTAATTAACAAACGCGTGTATTATGAGTAGGTTACGAAACGCTAAAAAGAGAGAACAGCTTTCTGTATGAAGAAAGTGAACAACTTAAAAAAAAAATGTGTTTTGTGTGTTTTTTCACATTGTTAGGTACCAAAACGCCAAAATGTATGAAAAACACTTTATATAGAGAAACGAATCAATGTTTCTCAGCATTCTATGCACAACACGCTAAGATGAATGGAAAGTAATCTATATTGGAACACAAAACAAAACTACCAAAAACTTGTCTTTTGAGTATTTAGATCTTACGTACCATAACCCCCCAAAAAAGCACTCAAAATACAATGGAGAAACAGAAACAGAATGAAACAGAATTAAACGTGCATATTCAGTGTTTTTTAATTTCTTACGTACAAAAACGCCAAAATGCAGGCAAATTCACCTATATGGAAAACCAAATGATATTACAAGAAACATGTATTACATGTGTTTCTGTATTATGTAGATACCAAAGCGGTAAAATGTGTGAATAACACTTTATATTGAGAAAAAGAAAAAAAAATTGCCAAAAACGTCTTTTTGAGTATTTCTACATTGTTATTTACCAAAATGCAGAAATCCATGGAAGCCACCCTATATGGTGAAATGAAAGGACATTACGAGAAACATGTTTTGTGAGTGTTTTTGAGCTTCTTAATTACTAAAACTCTAAAATGGTTCAATAGCACTCTATATGGAGGAACAAAACATGAACATAAACGTTTGTTTTGAATGTTTTTCACATTGTTAGGTACCAAAGCACCAAAATGAATGCAAAGCACTCACATTATCAGAAACATGTCTTTTAATTGTAGAGAGAAACAGAACAACGTTACGAAAAACTTGTATTTTGACTGTTTTTCGTATTAATAGGTATCAAAACACTTTAATGCTTTCAAAGCACTCTTTATATGGAAATGAAATGACATTACCAGAAACGTGTCTTTTTTTTTTATTGTTTTAGGCACCATAACGCTAAAAAAGCACAGAAAGTATTGACAAAACATTAACAGAAACATGTCTTTTGTGTGTTTTTAAGCAAAACACCCTTCCTATAGAAACGGAATAACATTACCTAAATCTTGTATTTCAGTGTTTTTGAACTTACGTAGAAAAACACCAAAATGCATGGAAAGAACGCTATGCAGAAAACAAACCTATATTATAAGAAACATGTATTATAAGTGTTTCTTAACTTCCCAGGTACAAACGCTAAAAAACTTTGTATAACACTTAAAAGGGAGAAACAGAACATTACCAAAAAATGACCTTTTATTTATTTATTTATTTATTTTTTTATTGTTAGGTACCATAACGCCAAAATCCATGCAAATTACCTGATATGGATAAATAAATGGACATTACGAGAAACGTGTATTATGAGTATTTTTGAGCTTCTTAAGTACCAAAAAAAACGCGTGAATAGCTTTTTATATGGAAAAGCGGAATAACATTATCTAAAACGTGTGTATTGATTGTTTGTCACATTGGTAGGTACCAAAAAATAAAATAAAATAAAATAAAATAAAATAAAATAAAATAAATGCAATGTGCTTCATAAAGTAAAAAAGAAACGACATCACCAGAAATATGCCTTTTGACTGTTTTTTTTTTCAGTGTTTTAGGCACAAAAACGCAAAAACGCATTGAAATCACCCTTTTTAGGAAGAGAAAACAACATTACCACAAACGTGTCTTTTGAGTGGTTTTGAGCTTCTTACGTATCAAAACGCTAAAATGTATCCAAACACGCTTTATGGGGAAACAGACTAACATTAATAAAAGTTGTATTTTGAGTATTTTTGAGCTTCTTAGGTCCAGAAACAGGAAAAAAATACATGTAAAGCTCCTAATATGGTGAAATAAAATTATTTCACAAGAAAAGTGTATGAGAAATGGCATTTTTATTCAAAACGCTAAAACGCGTGAAAAGCACTTGATATGGAGAAGCAGAACAACTAAATAAAAAAAAAATAAAAAAAACGGGTGTTCTGAGTGTTTTTCATATTGTTACACCCCAAAACGCCAAAATGCATGCAAAGTATACCAGAATATACGAGAAACCTGCCTTTTCAATGTTTTTCAGCGTTTTAAAGAACCAAAACGTTAAAATGAATAGAATAAAATCTGCTGAAATATAAAACAATATTATAAAAAAAAACTTGATTTTTTTTTTTTTTTTTGGTGTTTTCACGAAGACGCTAAAATACATGCAAAACACCCTTTATGGAGAAACAGATTAGTATTACCAAAAACGTGTATTTCTGTGTTTTTCAGCTTGTTACGTACAAAAAATGCCTAGATGAATGCGAAGTACGCTATGTGGGAAAGGAAGGAAACATTACGTAACTCTATAACCCTTGAAGAGCACTCTATATGGAGAAATATAATAATATTACCAAAAACGTTTATTTTGAGTGTTTCTCGTAATGCTAGGTACGAAAACGCCAAAATGCATGCAAAGCAATCTATATGGGAAAACGCAACTTCATAACCACAAACGTGTCTTTTTAGGTGTTTTGAGCGTTTTAGTTCCCAAAACTGTGAAAATCATGTAAATATCGCCAAAAATGTATATTAATGATCGTTTTTGAGCTGTTATGGTACCAAAACGCAAAAACACCTGAATAGCACACTATATGCAGAAATAGAAGAAGAAGGAGAAGAAGAAGAAGAAGAAGAAAAGAAGAAAAAGAAGAAGAAAAAGCTCAAAAACATGGTATTTTTGAGCTTCTTAGTTACCAAAACGCTAAAAGACACGAATATCACTTTTTATGTAGAAACAGGTTATTACCAAAAAAAAAAAAGAAGAAAATAAAGAAAAAAAAACGTATATTTTGAGTGTATTTCACATTCTTAGGTGCATAACGCCAAAATGAATGGAAATCACAGAACAACATTGACGAAAATGTGTATTTTTAGTGTTTTTTCCCCAATGTTTAGAAACATTCAAAAGACACGGTTTTTGTAATGTTTTGTATTCCCATATAAGGTGAATTTCATGTTGTTTTTTATTCTTTTTTATTTTTTGAGCGTTTTAGTGCATAACATGCTAAATATCAATCAAAACACTTTTTCTAGTAATGATTCGTTTCATTTGCATGCTTTGCATGCATTTTGCTGTTTAAATACTTAATAATGTGAAAATACCCAAAATAAACGTTTTTTATTATGTTTTGTTTCTCGAAATAGAATACTATTCATGCTTTTTAGCAGTTTGGTACCTAAGTTTAAAAGCTCTCATAATACACGTCTCTAATAATGTCTTCTCGTTTCCCATAAAGAGTATTTTCCATGCATTTTTTTTCTATGTAACTAGCTCAAAATTCACATTTTTTGGTAAAGTTATACTGTTTATTCTTAAAGAATTTTTTTGGATCCGTTTCATCGTTACCTTAAGAAGCTTAAAAACATTAAAAAAAGATGTTTTAGGCAATATTGTTTTGTTTTTCCCATATATGGTGTTTTTTTATGTTTTTTAGTGTTTTGAACGTGTAGCACGTTCGTAAACACTTAAATGACAATGTTTCTGGAATCTCGTTTCCTTTCCCCATACTGAGGAGTTTCCACGCATTTTGGCGTTTTGGTACCTAACAATGTGAAATACACTCAAAATATGCTTTCGGTTACGTTTCTCTGTTTCTCCACATTAAGTTCTAGTCATACCTTTTAGCGTTTTGGTACCTAAGAAAGTTTTTTATCATTTTGGTGCTTAGCACATTCATAAAACACATAAAAGACAATGTTTCTAAAATCTCGTTTCCTTTTCCCATATGGAATGATATCCACGCATTTTGTCATTATGCACCTAAGAATGTGAAATACACTCAAATTATACGTTTTTTTTGGTAATGTTCTGCTTCTCCATGAAAAGTGATATTCATGTCTTTTAGCGTTTTGGTAACTAAGAAGCTCAAAAACACTCATGATACACGTTTCTCGTAATGTGCAATGTCACTTCGTTTACCCATATTAGTAAGAGCTTTGGATGCATTTTGTCGTTTTGGTACCTAATAATGTGAAAAACTTAAAATACACGCTTTTTGAGAATGTTTTGTTTCTCCATATAGAGAATTCTTTATGCATTTCAGCGTTGTTATACCTAATAAACTCAAAAACACTTTTAATACATATTCTTCGTAATGTCTTTTCGCTTCTTCATACTTTCCATGCATTTTGGCGTTTTTCTACCTACCAAGATCCGAAATAGTCAAAATACTTGTTTTCGGTAATGTTTTTCTGTTTTTCCATAAAAGGTGTTTTGCATGCATTTTAGCGTTTTAATACACCAACAGCTCAAAAACACTAAAAAGAGATGTTTTGGGTAGTTATTTTATTTTTCAACATACGGTGATTTTCAAGCTTTTTAGTGTTTTGGTGCCTAGTACTCTCATAAACACTCAAGAGACACGTTCCTGGAAATCTCCCCTCCTTTCCACGTACAAGGTGCTTTGCTTGTATTTTTTGCGTTTTGGTAGATAACAACGTGGAATACACTCAAATTACATGTTTTTGGTAATGTTCTGTTTTTCATATAGAGTGTTATTTATGCGTTTCAGTGTTTTGGTACTTAAGAAGTTGAAAAACACTAATAATATAGGTTTTTTTGTAATGTCTTTTCGTTTCCTCATATAGAGTACTGTGCACGGACTTTAGCCTCTATATACGTAACAAGCTCAAAACATTCAAAATACTTATGTTTGGTAATGTTTTGGTAATTTTGTTTTTACATAAAGCGTGGTTTTTGAGGCGTTTTAGAGTTTTCGTACGTAGGTAGTTTAAAAACGCTGAAAAGAATCGTTTTTGGTAATGATGTTTTGCTGTCTTACATAGGGTGCTTCTCTTGTTTATCAAATTTTTTGGTGCCTAACACGCTCATAAAAACTCAAAAGACACTTTTCTAAAAGTCTTGTTTATTTTACCAATATAGGGTGACTTACGTACATTTTGCTGTTTTAGTACATAAGAATATGAAATACATTGAAAATGTTTTTTGGGATGTTGTTTGGTATGTTTGGTATGTTTCTCCATATATATTTCTATTCTAGCACTTTCGAGTTTTTTTTTTTTTACCTAATATGTTAAAAAAAAAAAAAACACTCATAATACACTTTTCTCGTAATGCCTTTTCGTTTCGTCATATAAGGTACTTTCCTTGCTTTTGATGTTATTGTACGTAACAAGCTCATAAACCTTGAAAATATTTTTCTTTTTTAATAAAAAAAAGTGTTTTGCATGCGTTTTAACGTAAGTAGTTTAAAACACTCAAAACACACGTTTTTCATAATGTTTTATCTTCGTATATAGAATGTTTTATATGTTTTTTTTAGCATTTTTCTGGATAATGCCCTCATAAAAACTAAAAAAAATCACGTTTGTTGAAACGCCATTTTCTTTCCACATATAGTGTGGTTTTCATGCATTTTGCGTGCATGCATTTTGCATACTTATAGAGTGCTAATCAATCAATTTCAAGCTTTTGTACCTAAGATGCAGAAAAAAAAAACATAAATATACGTTTCTCTTAATGCCTTTTCGTTTCCTCATATAAGGTACTTTCCATGCTTTTGACGTTTTTGTAGGTAACAAGCTGAAAACACTCAAAATACTTGTTTTTGGGAATGTTATTTTATTTCTCCACAAAGTGTGTTTTGCATGCGTTTTATTGTTTTGGTACGTAGGAAGATCAAAAACACCCAAAGGACACGTTTTTCGTAATTTTGTTTTGTATTGGCATAGAAGGTGAATTCCACGTTTCTGGTAATGTTGTTACGCTTCCTCATATTAGAGGTTTTGCATGCATTTTCGCGTTTTGGTAACTATCAATGTAAAAACAATCAAAATACACATTATCATTAATGTTCTGGTTTTCCACATATTCATGTGTTTTAGTAACGCTTATAATAAACGTCTCTGGTAATGTTCTCTCGTTCCCCCATATATGGTATTTTGCATGCATTTCAATGCTATAAATACTTGTTTTGCAATATCATTCTGTTTCTACAAGAAGGTTGTTTTGCATGCGTTTAAGTGATTTAGTATGTAAGAAGCTCAAAAACGTTTAAAAGACATCTTTTTTGTAAAAGTTGTTTTGTTCTCTCATATACTCGTACGTTGATTTTCATGCTTTTTTTTTAACATTGTTTCTTAACACGCTGAAAACATTCAAAAGACATGTTTCTGGAAAATTTGATTCCTTTTCTTATGTAGGCTTATTGCATGCTTTTTGCCGTTTTGGCATCCAATAATGTGAAATATAATTATTATTCTGTTTCTCCAAGAAGGTTGTTTTGCATGCGTTTAAGTGATTTAGTATGTAAGAAGCTCAAAAACGTTTAAAAGACATCTAATTCATAAAGTTGTTTTGTTTTCCCATATTGGCTGATTTTCATTTTTTTTTAACGTTATGTTGCTTAATACGTTCAAAACATTCAAAAGACATGTTTCTGGAAAACTGGAGACTTTGGATGAATTTTGGAGTCTTGGTACCTAATAATGTGAAAACACTCAAAATATATGCTTTTGTTTATTTTATTGTTTCTCCATATCCAGTGATATTAATTCGTTTTAGCGTTTTTTTTTTTTTTTTAGCTGAAAAACTCTCATAATATATATTCTTCGTAATGTCTTTTAGTTTCCTTATGTAGAGCACTTGGCATGCATTTTATAAATTTTTCTACGTAACAATGTTTCCCCATTAAGGGTTTTTTGCATGCTTCTCAGCGTTTTGGTACATAGGTAACTCAAAAATAATGAAAAGAGACGTTTTTGGTAATGTTCTACTTTTCGTATATACAGTGCTTTCCATGTTTTAATCGTTTTGGTGCCTATATCGCTAATACCTATATCGCTTGATACCTAAAAAGATAAAAAAAAAACGCCCGTAATAGAGTTTTTTAGTAATGACTTTTCGTTTCGCAATATAAGATACTTTGCATGCATTTTTGCCATTTTTTGTACGTAAAAAGACCAAAACACTCAAATTAGTTCTTTTAGGTAATGTTCTTATGTTTCTCCATAAAAGGGTGTTATTGAATGCATTTTAGTGTTTTGGTACGTAAGTACCTCAAAAACACTCAAAAGACACGTTTTCTTTTTTCATATGGTAGGTTTTTCGATGCATTTTGACGTTTTGGTACATAATAACTGGAAAAAACAGCCAAATACATGTTTTTGGTAATGTTGTTATGTTTCTCGATATAGCGTGCTATTCATTCGTTGCAACATTTTAGTATCTATGAAGCTCAAAATGTAATTTAGTTTTCTTTTTTTATATCTTCTTTTACATCCATTTTGGTATTTTTGTACATAACAAACTAAAATACACACAAAATACTTGTTTTTGGTAATGTTGTTCTGTTACTCGATAAAGGGTCCTTTTAAATGCGTTTAAGCGTTTTGGTAGGTAAGAAACTGAAAAAAAAGTCAAAAGACACATTTTTGGTAATGTTGGTTTTTATTCTCATATAGGATTATTTCAATGCTTTTTAGCGTTTTGGTGTCTAGTATTCATAAAAATGCGCAAAAAATTTGATTCTTGAATTGTCGTTTCGTCTCTATAAAACTGCTTTTCTATGCATTTTTCTACGTAACAAATTCAAAAACAATCAAAATACACGTTTTTTTTTGGTAAAGTTATACAGTTTTTCAGCAAAGGGTTTTTACATGCTTGTCAGCGTTTTGGTAATACTGTTTTCTTTTCCCATATACGGTGTTTCTATACTTTTTATCATTTTGGTGTCTACAACGCTCATACACACTCTAAAGACACGTTTATTGAAATGTCGTTTCCTTTACCCATATAGAGTGCTTTGCATGCTTTTTGGCGTTTTGATACCTAACTGTGAAATACACTTATAATACACGTTTTTGGTCATGATATTGTGTTTCTCCAAATAGAGTGCTATTGATACATTTTGTTGCTTTGGTACCTAAGTAGCTCAAAAACACCCATGATAAACGTTTTTCGTAATGTCTTGTCGTTTTTCCATATACGGTACCTTGGATGCATTTTGGCATTTTTGTACGTAACAAGCTCAAAAACACTGAAAATAGTTTTTTTTTGTAATGTTACTCTGTTTCTCCATAAAGGGTGTCTTTGCATACGTTTTAGCTTTTCATCATGTGGTGGGCTTTCCAAGCATTTTTGCGTTTTGGTACCTAATAATGGAGAAAAAAAAATCAAAATGCACGTTCTGGTAATGTTCTTCTGCTTCTCAATGTTGAGTGCTATTCATGTGTTTTTGCATTTTTTTTTTTACCTAAGAAGCTCAAAAACTCTTATAATACACGTTTTCTGTAATGTCTTTTCGTTTCCCATATAGAGTGGTTTGCATGCATTTTCTCATTTTCTGCGTAACAAGCTCACATTCAAAATGCACTCTTTTGGTAAATTTATAATGTATCTCCATAAAGGGTGTTTTTGCATGATTTTTTCAGCGTTTTGGTACATAGAAAGGTTAGAAATATTGAAAAGAGACGTTTTTGGTAATATTTTTGTTTTCCCATATAAAGTGTTTTCCATGCTTTTTTTTTATTTTTTTATCATTGACAAGCCTAGCACGCTCATAAAAAGTCAAAATACACGTTTTTGGACATTTCGTTACCTATCCACATATAATGTGGTTTGCATGCATTTTGTCGTTTTTGGTACCTAACAATGTGAAATACACTCGAAATACATGTTTTTGATAATGTTCTGTTTATCTATACAGAGCGCTATTCATGCGTTTTAGGGTTTGGTAACTAAGATCAAAAACGCATTTGATAATGTTATTTTGTTTCTCCATATAGAGTGCTATTCAGGTGTTTTAGCGTTTTGGTACCAAAGAAACTAAGAAACTCTCATAATAAACGTTTCTTTTCTGCCTAATTAGCAGAAAAATCTGAAAATACGTTTTCGGTAAAATTATACTTTTCTCCATAAAGGGCTTTTTGCAAGCGTTTTAGCGATATGGCACTTAAGTAGCTCAAAAACACTGAAAGAGACCCCATATAAAGGTCTTTTCACATAAAGGGTGCTTTTCACCCTATATATCCTTTTAGTGCCAAGGACGCTCATAAACACTCAAACAAAAGGTTTCTTGAAGTCTCGTTTTCTTTTCCTATATAGGGTGCCTGACATGCCTTTTTGACATTTTGTTACCTAACAATGTTAAACACTCAAAATACAAGTGTTTGTATATATTATTCCTTTTCTTCATATAGAATGTCGTTCATGCGTTTAAGTGTTTTTGTACCTTAGAACCTCATAAATGGTCATAATACAAATTTCTCTTAAAGTCCTTTCCCTTCGCCAAATAGAATAGTTTACATGCATTTTGGCGTTTTTCTACGTAACAACCTCAAAACAATTGAAATACTTATGTTCAATAATATTATTTTGTTTCTTCATTGTGGGGTGTTTTGCATGCGTTTTAGCGTTTTGGAACGTAAGAAGGTGAAAGACGTCTAAAAGTCATCCTCTCCATAATGTTGTCTTCTATTTCCATATAGAGTGATTTGCATGCTTTTAAGCGTTGTGGTGCTAACATGCTCAAAAACACTGAAAACACATGTTTCTGGTAATGTCGGTTCGTGTCCCAATGTAGGAAAATTTGCATTTTTTTTTTTTTTTTTGGCGTTTTGGTACCTATGTAAAAAAAGTCAAAATACACATTTTTTTTTTGCAGTTATTCTGTTTCTCAATATATAATGCTATTCATGCGCTTTATCGTTTTTGTACGTAAGAAGTTCAAAAAATATTCATAATACATGTTTCGACTAGTGTCTTTTCCTTTCCTCATAGCTTGTAATTTCCATGCATCTTTCTACGTAAGAAGCCCAAAAACCCTCGAAACCTTGTTTTTTTTTTTATTATTATATGTTTCTTCTATTAAGGGTGTTTTAAATACGTTTTTCTTTTCTTTTTTTTTGTACGTTATTAGCTCAAAAGTGCTGAAAAGAGAGAATTTGGATAATAATGTTTTGTTTTCTCAAGTAGGATGCTTTCCATCCGTTTTAGTGTTTTGGTGCCTACCACGTTCATAAACACTCAAAAGAGAAGTCTTTTGGAAACGTCGTTTCTTTACCCCCATATAGGGTGATTTGCATGCATTATCGCGTTTTGTTATCTCACAATGTAAAATGCACTCAAACCACACGTATTTGGTAATGTTGTTCTGATTCTTCATATATAGTTTTCGAGTTTTAGTACCTAAAAAGCTCAGAAACACTCAAAATACTTGTTTGTTTGGTAATTGTTTCTCCGTAAAGGGTGTTTTGCTTGTGTTTTAGCGTTTTTGTACGTAATTAGCTCAAAAAGACTCAAAAGACATGTTTTTAGTAATGTTCTTTTCTTTCCCCATATAGGGTACTTTATTTTTTTTCTAGCGTTTCGGTGCCTAACATGCACATAAACACCCACAACAAACGTTTTTGGAAACGTTTTTTTTTTTTTTTTCATTTGGGTGCTTTCCATGCATTTTGGCGTTTTTAGAGTTTTTTAGAGTTTTAGAGTTTTTAGAGCATTTGCATTTTTAGAGTTTTGGTAAGAAATAAGTTAAAAAACACTCAAAAGACACTTTTTCATAATGTTTTGTATTCTCATTTACAGCGATTTCCAAGTTTTTTTTTTTTTTTTTTTTTGCGTTTTGATGCCTATTCTGTAAAACACTCAAAAGACATGTTTCTAATGATGTCATTTTTTTTTGCCTTTTTAGGGGGCTTTGCATGCATTTTGGTGTTTTGATACCTAATAATCACACATAATACACTTTTTCGTTAATGTTTTTTGTTTCTTGATAAGTTGATAAGTTCTTGATAATATTGATAAGTTATAGCGTTTTGACACCTAAGAAGTTAAAAAAAAAAACAATCTAAATACTCGTTTCTCGTGATGTCTTTTTGTTTACCAGTATAGGGTAATTTGAATTCATTTAGGTGTTTATATAGGTAACTAGTTCGAAAATACTCAAAATAAACGTTTTTAGTAAAGTTTTACTGTTTCTCCATTAAGAGTTTTTTTACATTACGTTTTAGCCTGCTGGTACATAAATAGATAAAAAATACTTAAGAGACGTTTTTGTTAATACTGTTTTGTTTTCCCAAAGAGGGTGCTTTCCATGTTTTTTTTTTTTTTATCATTTTGGTGCCAAGCTGGCTCGTAAATACATAAAAAAATACGTTTTTTGGTAATGTCTTTTGGTTTCCCCATATAGAGGGTTTTACAAGCATTTTGGCGTTTTGGTACCTATCAGTGTGAAATATACACACACAAGATAAAAAAAAAAAAGAACATTTATAGAAATGTTCTGTTTCTCGATATGGAGAGCTATTCATGTGTTTTAACGTTTTGGTACCTAAGAAGCTCAAAAACACTCATTATGCACGTTTCTCATAATGTCCTTTCGTTTCTTCATATAATATGGTTTGCATGCATTTTGGTGTTTTAGTACCTAATGAGCTCAAAGACACTCACAATACAAGTTTTCGATAACTGTTCTTTTCTTTAAATCACGTTGTTTGTATGCATTTTGTTGTGTTTGTACCGAACAAGGTGAAAAACATAAAACACACGTTTTTGGTAATGTTGTTCTGTTTCTCCATATTGAGTGCTTTTCACTATTTTTTTTTTGGTACCTAAGTTCAAATATTAAATAAAAAAAACACTTATTATATATAATCGTCTTTTTGAAGATTTTTTTTTTTTTGCGTTTTGGTACCTAAGAAGCTGAAAAACATCACTGAAAAGACATTCTGCTTTCTATGTATTTTCGCGTTTTGATGTCTAAAACACTAAAAAAAAAAAAACACACACTGAAATGACACCTTTCTGGTAATGTTATTTCGTTTCCCCAAACGAAGGGCTTGGTATGCATTTTGGTGCCTTGGTACCTAACATTGTGAAAAATACTCTAAACACACGTTTTCGGTAAGGTTCAATTTCTGCTTATAGAGTGGTATTCACGCGTTTTAGGTTTTTGTTATTTGAGAATATAAAAAAAAACACTTATAATACAAGTTTTCTGTTTATATCGTTTTGTTTCACCATGTAAGATACTTTGCATGCATTTTTCCCGTTTCTGTACTTAACAAGCGCAAAAATAGTCAAAATACACATTTTTGGTAATGTTATTCTGTTTCTCCAGAAAGGAAGTCTTGCATACCTTTTAGCGTTCTGGTACATAATTAGCTCAAAAACACTCAAAAGAAACGGTTTTTGTAATGTATTTTTGTATTGCAATACAGAGTTCTTTCAATGCATCATAGCGTTTTGCTGCCTACCCACTTTATCTAGCGAAAGGAAGGGACATTATGAGAAACGTTTATAATGAGTGTTTTTTTTTTTTTTTAGCTTCTTAAGTGCCAAAATGCTAAAACATATGAATAGGTGTCTATATCGACAAAATTAATAATATCAAAAACCTTTTTTTTTATTATTTTTTTTTTTGTGTAATTTACATTGTTAGGTATCAAAACGCCAAAGCCTCCTATATGCGGAAACGAAAAGACATGACCACAAACGTGTCTTTTATGTGTTTAAGAGCGAGATTTTTATTTTTTTTTTTTATGTAGGAAGGACACTGGCCAAGGGCAACAAAAATCCAATAAAAAAAAATATGCCCACTGAAATGCCAGTCCCATAAAAGGGTCAAAGCAGTGGTCAAAAATTGATGAATAAGTGTCTTGAAACCTCCCTCTTGAAGGAATTCAAGTCATAGGAAGGTGGAAATACAGAAGCAGGCAGGGAGTTCCAGAGTTTACCAGAGAAAGGGGTGAATAATTGAGAATACTGGTTAACTCTTGCGTTAGAGAGGTGGACAGAATAGGGGTGAGAGAAAGAAGAAAGTCTTGTGCAGCGAGGCCGCGGAAGGAGGGGAGGCATGCAGTTAATAAGATCAGAAGAGCAGTTAGCATGAAAATAGCTGTAAAAGACAGCTAGATATGCAACATTGCGGCGGTGAGAGAGGCTGAAGACAGTCAGTTACAGGAGAGGAGTTGATGAGACAAAAAGCTTTTGATTCCACTCTGTCTAGAAGAGCAGTAAGAGTGGAACCTCCCCCAGACATGTGAAGCATACTCCATACATGGACGGATAAGGCCCTTGTACAGAGTTAGCAGCTGGGGAGGGGTGAGAAAAACTGGCGGAGACGTCTCAGAACGCCTGACTTCATAGAAGCTGTTTTATCTAGAGATGAGATGTGAAGTTTCCAGTTCAGATTATAAGTAAAGGACAGACCGAGGATGTTCAATGTAGAAGAGGGGGACAGTTGAGTGTCATTGAAGAAGAGGGGATAGTTGTCTGGAAGGTTGTGTCGAGTTGATAGATGGAGGAATTGAGTTTTTGAGGCATTGAACAATACCAAGTTTGCTCTGCCCCAATCAGAAATTTTAGAAAGATCAGAAGTCAAACATTTTGTGGCTTGCCTGCGAGATAGGCAACAAACGATAAAAATCAGGGTGAGCACACTCTTTGAGAAAACAAAACAATATTACCAAAAAAGAGTATCTTTTTAGTGATTAAAAAAAAACAACTTTATGGAGGAACAGTATAACTTCACCTAAAACGTGTATTTTGAGTATTATAAAAACGCCAAAATGAATGCGGATTACCGTATATGAGGAAAGGAAGACATCACGAGAAACGTGTATTATGAGAGTTTTTGAGATTCTTAGGTACCAAAATGCCAAAACCTATTAATAGCACTTCATATCGAGAAAGAAAACAACACTGAAAAAAAACGTGTATTTTGAATGTTATTCATATTATCATATATCAAAATACCAAAATGCAAGGAAAGCCTCCTATATGGATAAAAGGAAACGACATTACCAGAAACGAGTCTTTTGAGTGTTTTACAACGTGGTAGACGACAAAATACTTAAAAACATGGAAGACGCTGCATATGGGAATATAAATCATTACGAAAAAAGTCTTTTCAGTATTTTTTATCTATTTTTTACCTACCAAAACACTAAAACTGATGTAAAACACTCTTTATCTAGAAAATACAATAACATTACCAAAAAACAAACGTATTATTAGTGTACCAACGACGAGTTAGACACCAAAACGCTAAAAAGCATTAAAAGCACTATATATGGAAAAAGAAAATAATATTACAAAAACACATGTTTATTGATGTTTTCAGCTATTTAGTGTTTTTGAGCTTTTTACGTACAAAAAAAAAAAAAAAACGCCAAAATGCATGCAAAGTACACGGAATGGGAGAAGGAGCAAACATTACAAGAAAAATGTATTATGAGTGTTTTTGAGCTTCATAGGAACTGAAACGCTAAAACGTATAAATATCACTCTATATGGAGAAAAGAAACATTACCAAAAAGGTGTACTTTGGGATTGTTTCATATTGTTAAGTGATATAACGCAAAAAGCAACCTATATGGAAAAAAAAACATTTCCAGAACCGTTTCTTTTGAATGCTTATGAGCATGTTAGGCACCAAAACGCTAAAAAGCATCAAAAGCATCCTATGTAAAAAAAAAAAAAAAAAAAATCAATATTACTAGAAACGCGTCTTTTGAGTGTTTTTTTTTTTTTCAGCTACTTACGCATCAAAATGCCAAAACGCATGCAAAACATCATTTAAGGAGAAACACAATAACGTTATAAAAAAAAAAAAGCATGGAAAGCATCACGCATGAGAAAAGAAAACCTTTTTCAAAATTGTTTCTTTTCAGTGCTTTTGAGCTACTTACGTACAAAAAACTGAAAAAAAACGCGTGCAAAACACCCTTAATAAATAAAAAGAATAAAAAAAAATGATATATATATATATATATATATATATATATATATATATATATATATATATATATATATATATATATATATATATATATATATATATATATATATATATAGATAGATAGATAGATAGATAGATAGATAGATATATAGATAGATAGATAGATAGATAGATAGATAGATAGATAGATAGATGGATAGATATAAACAAGGTTTCGAGGTCTTTTGAGCTTGCTACGTAGAAAAAACGACAAAATTCATTGAAATGACCAACTATGGGAAAACGAAAAGACATTAGTTGAAACATGTATTATAAGTCTTTTTGAGCTTATTAGAGCTCCTTATTATATAGAGGAACAACAGCATTACCAAAAACATGTATTTTAAGTGTTTTTTTTTTTTTTTTTTAATAATTAGGTACCAAAACGCCAAAATGCATGAAAAACCTAAAATATGGCAAACAAAATTTACAGAAAATGTGTTTTTCAGTGTTTTTTTTTTTAGGTATTTATATACTAAAACGCTAAAATACATAGAAAAAAACCTTTATGGAGAATATGATTAACAAAATAAGAATGCCCAAAACAACTATTTTAACTGCTTTTAAGCTTGTTACATACAAAAACGAAAAAAAAAAATGTAAAATACCTTATATGAGGAAAAGAAAAGACATTACGATAAATGTTTATTATGGGTGTTTTTAACTTTCTTAGGTACGAAATCGATAAAAAGTAACAATAGAACTCGTTATGGAGAAACGTATTATCATGACCAAAAACGTGTATTACGAGTGTGCTTGACAGTTTGGTATCAAAATGTCAAAATACATGCAAAGCTTTCTATATGGGGAAAGGAAGCGAGATTTCCAGAAACGTATTTTTTGAGTGCTTATGTGCGTTCTAGGCATCAAAACAATGAAAAGCACGGGAAACACTGTATATGGGAAAAAAAAAAAAGTTACAAAAAACGTCACTTTTTTATGTTTTTTTTTCAGCAATTTATGTACCAAAACCCTGAAACAGTACCAAAAGCGAGTATTTTCATTATTTTGAGAGAGTTACGTAGAAAAATTCCAAAATGCAATGCATAGTACTCTTCATAGGGAAACGAAAAAGACGTTACGAAAAACATGTATTGTGAGAGTTTTTGAGCTTCTTAAGCATCAAAACGCTAAAACGCATAAATATCGTTGTATACGGAAAAACAAAATAAAGTAAACAAAAACGTGTATTTTGAGTGTTTACACATTATTAGGTACCAAAACGCCAAAATCCATTCAAAGCCTCCAATATTGTGAAACGAAACGACATTACCAGAAGCGTGTCCTTCGAGTGTTTCTGAGCGTGTTAGGCACCAAAATACTAAAAAAGCATGGAAGTCACTCCGTATGCAAAGACAAAACATTACAATAAAAAAAAGTATCTTTCGAGAGTTTTCGAACTTCTTACATACCAAAACGACAAAATGCATGGAAAACAAACTCTATAAAGAAATATAATAACATTAACAAAAAACAAGTATTTAGTGTTTTTCAGCTTCTTACATAGAAAATTGACGTTAATACAAAATACTCTATATGGAGAAAAAACGACTTCGATTAAGGTGTATTATGAGTGTTTTTCAGTATCTTTGTACCAAAACACAAAAATGCTTTGATACCATATATTTACCATATATTTTACCATATATTTATATATACCGTATATTTAGAAACAGAGGAATATTGCCAAAAACGTGTAAATTAAATGTTTTTCACATTGTTAGATACCAAAACGAAAAAGCAGCTTATACGGAAAAACGAGACTACATTTCAAAAAATGTATCTTTTGCGAGTTTTAGTGCATGTTAGAAGCCAAAATGCATAAAATCATGGAAAGTGCCATATATGGAAGTAGAAAGAAAATATTACCAGAATCTTGTCTTTTGAGTTTTTTTTTTTTCAGCTTCGTTTACACACCAAAACGCTAAAATGCATGCAAAAACACCCTTTATTGAGAAACAGAATATTACAAGAAAAATATTTTGAGTGTTTTTGAGCTTGTTACGTACAAAAACACCAAAATGTATCCAGTCCCCTAAACTGGAAAACGAAAAGACAGTACGCGAAACGTGTATTATGTGTTTCTAAGATTCTTTGGTACTAAAACGCTAAATCGCTTGAAAACACTCTATATGGAGAAAAAAAAAAAAAAACAAGAAACCAATATTTTCAGTGTGCTTCACATTGTTAGGTACGAAAACGCCTAGATGCAGGTAAAACAGATTATATAATAATCGACTTTTCTAGATACGTATCTTTTTAGTGTTTATGAGCGTGTTAGGAACCAAAATGCTGAAAAAAAAGGTAAAGCACCCTATGTAGGGGAACAAAATAATTTTACAAAGAACGTGGCCTTAAAGTGTTTTTTTTTTTTAGTTACTTACGCACCAAAACACTAAACACATGTAAAACACTGTTTATGGAGAAAGAGAATAACATTATTAAAAAACAAGTATTTTGGGTGTTTTGAACTTCTTACGTAAAGTAACGCCAAAATGCATGGAAATTACCCTATATGAGAAACGAAAGAACATTACCGGAAACGTGCATTATGAGTGTTTTTTAAGCGTATTAGGTACCAAAATGCTAAAAGGAATTAATAGCACTCTATATAAACAGAAGAACATTACCAAAAGCGTCTATTTTGCGTTTTTCACATTCTTAAGTGCTAAAATGCCAAAATGGATGCAAACCACCCTATATGAGGAAAGAAAAAGGGATTTCCAGAAACGTGTCTTTGAGTGTTCATGACCGTGCGAGAGTCAAAAACAAGAAAAAATAAAAAGCAAGTAAAGCACTCTATTCTATATTATAGAGAAACAGAACATTACCTAAAACGTGTAATTTGAGTATTTTTTGCATTGTTAAGTACCAAATAACCAAAAATGCATGGGGAAAATAAACGAAATTTCCAAAAATATGTCCTCGGAGTGTGTATGAGCATGATATGCACCATAGCGCTAAAACGCAGGGAAATCACCCAGTAAGGGAATACGAGTACATAAAAAGAAAAAAATCGTATCCTTTGAGTGATTTTAGCTTCTTACGTACCAAAACGCTAAAATGGATGCAAAACACACATTATGAAGAAATAATAGCATTACCAATAGCATTATTTTTCTTTTAGCTTGTTACATATAAAAACAACAAAATGCATGGAAAGAACCCTATTTGAGGAAATAAAAGAACATTACTAGAAATACGTATTATGATTCCTATGGATCGTCTTAGGTACCAAAACGCTAAAACGCATGAATAGCACTCTTTCTCGGAATGAGAACAACATTATCAAAAAACCTATATTTTGAGGGTTTTTTTTTTTTTTATTTTCACATTCCTAGGTACCAAAACGCCAAAATGCAAAGAAAGCACCTTCAGTTGTGAACTGAAATTTCGTTTACAGAAACATGAGTTTTGAGTGTCCTTTAAAGGCACGAGGACACTAAAAAGCATGGAAAACAATGTATTTGGGAAAAAAAAATACCAAAACGTCTTTTGAGAGATTTTTTTTTTAGCTAGTTACGTACCGAAATGCTAAAACACTTCTAAAACAGCTTTTTATGGAGAAACAATAATAACTTTAACAAAACCATCCATTTCAGTGTTTTCATCTTGTTACGTACAAAACCACAAAATATGTATGGAAAGTACACTACATAGGGAAAGTAAAGAACATTACGAGAGACGTGTATTTTGAGTGTTTTGAGCTTCTTAGGTACCAAATCGATGAAACGCATGAATAGCACTCCTTATGCAAAGACAATAGCAATACAAAAAAAAAAAAAAAACCGTTAGATAACAAACTGCCGAAATGCATGCAAAGTAACTTCTACGATGAAATAAAATAACATTGCTGGAAACGTATTTTATTGTTGTTGTGCATGTTTGACAACAAAACGCTAAAATGTATCGAAAACACCTGATATGGGAAAACAAAATAACATTACCAAAACCGTTCCTTTTGAATGTTTTGAGGTAATTACGTAACAAAACGCTAAAACGGATGCAAAACTTCCTTTACTGAATTACAGAGTAACATTATCAAAAACAAGTATTTTGAGTGTTTTTCAGCTTGTTACGTACATAAACGCCAAAATGAATGCAAAGTACCCTATATAGGAAAACGAAAGCAAATTACGAAAAATGTGTTTTAGTAGTGTTTTTGAGCTTCTTAGGTACCCAAAAGCAAAAAAGCGCTGAATTACACTCCATGTGGAGAAACAACAATATTAAAAAAAAAAAACGTGTATTTTGAATGTTTTTTTACACTGTTAAGTACCAAAATGTAATGTCACCTATATGGGAAAAAGAAACGGCATTAAAAGAAACGTATCTTTTGAGTATTTTTGTGCATGTTAGACAACAAAACGCTATAAAAAAAAAAAGGTAGGAAAGCACCCTATACGGGAAAACAAAACGAGTCTCTTGAATTTTTTTTGCTACATACAAAATGTTAAAACGCACGCAAAACGCCTTTTATGGAGACAGTAACATTACACAAAACGAGTATTCTCAGTGTTTTGTCTGTCGCATGAATACAACTTTATATGGAGAAAGAGAACAACTTACCAAAATCGTGTAAACATAATGTTTTTTTTCACATTGTTAGTTACAAAAAACCCAAAATACATGCAAAGCCTCTTATATGGGAAAACGAAACGGAATTACGAGGAACGTTTCTTTTAAACGTTTTTAAGCCTGATAGACACCAAACACTATATAGCATGAAAATCACCCTATATGGAAATACTAAACAACAACTCTAAAAAATGTGTTCTATTAGTGTTTTTTTTTCTATTTCATACATATCAAAACACTGAAACGCATGCAAAACACCTTTTAAAAAGAGAGAGAGAATAACATTATAAAAAAAAAAAGTATTTGACTGGTTTTGAACTTATTACGTATATAATATATGTTATATTTGGGAAACGAAAAAGCATTTCGGGAAACGTGTATTATAAGTGTTTTTGAGCTTCTTAGGTACCAAAACGAAAAAAAAAAAAAAAAAAAAACGCTAATACCACTCTATATGGTGAAACAAATGAGCTTTGCTAAAAATATGATATTTTAGTGTTTTCGCAGTTAGATAGCAAAACGCCAAAATGCATGGAAAGGACCCCTTACATGAGGAAAGAAAACAACATTGCAAGAATCGTCTCTCGAGTGTATTTGCGCATAATAAGCACCAAAACGTTAAAAAGCACGGAAAGCACTCAAAACAATATTATCCAAAACATATCTTTTGAGTGTTTTTCATCTTCTTACGTAGCAAAACTCTAAAACGCATTAAAAACACCCTTAATGGAAAAACAAAATAATATTACCAAAACCAAGTGTTTTTGAGAGTTTTTGACCTTGTTGCACAGAAAACGCAAAAATACATAAAACTTACCTTATATAGAAAAACGAAAAGATATTTTGAGAAACATGTATTGCAAGTGTTTTTGAGCTTCTTGGGTACCAAAACGCGAAAAAGCATGAAAAGCACTGATTATGGAGAAGGAAAACCGAGTATTTTTAAAGTACGACACATTGTTAGGTACCAACACGCCAAAATGCATGTAAAGCACCCAATATGGGAAAGGAATCGAGATTTGTAGAATTGAGCATTTTGAGTGTTTATGAGCATTTTTGGTACCAAAATGCTAAAAAGCTTGAGAATATTTCACATTGTTAGGTACCAAAACGTTAAAATGCTTGGGGATTACCCTGTATCATGAAACAAAACGATATTATCAAAAACGTATATTATAAGTGTTTTTAAGATTCTTAGGTACCAAAATGATTAAACGTGTGAATACCATTCAATATGATAAAAAAAAAAAAAACAACATTAGGAAAAACGTGTATTTTTACTGTTTTTTTATATTGTTAGGGAACAAAACTACAAAATGCATGCTTAGCATTCTAGGTGGGAAATGAAATGGCATTAACAGAAAAGTGTAGAACCTGTTTAGGAATAAAAATAAAAAAACGTGTTTTTTTTTTTGTGTGTGTGTGTGTGTGTGTGTTTTAAAGCTTCTTTCATAGTAAAATACTCAAATGCATGCAAAATATCCTTCATGGACAAATATGATATAACATTACCAAAATCGTGATTTTTTAATTTTTTTTTTTTTTTTTACTTCTTTCGTATAAGAACTCCGAAAAGCATGCAAAGTACCCTATGATGAGAAACAACATGATTTTACCAGAAACGTGTATAATGACTGTACCATACCAAAAACGTGTGTTTTAAGTTTTTCACCTTGTTAGGTAACAAAACGCCAAAATACATGCAAAGAACACCATTTAAACAGAACGAAGGTTAGGTATTATTATCCAAAATTATCCAAAACGTCATTTGAGTATTTTTCTGGTTCTTACGTAGCAAAACTAAAAAAAAAAAAAAAAAAGCACTGAAAAGGTAGGTTTCTGGTATATTCGTTTAGTTTCACCTTAAGAAGAACTTTGCATGCATTTTGGCGTTTTGGGGTGTAACAATAAGAAAAAACACTGAGAACATCCGTTTTTTTTATATAATTTAATTGTTTTGCTTCTCGAAATCGAGTGCTTTTCACGCGTTTTAGCGTTTTGAATAAAAAAAAAAGATCATACACTTTTCTCGTAAAATAATTTTATTTCACCATATAAGGAACTTTACATGCATTTTTTTTCCTGTTTCTGGACCTAACAAGCTAAAAAAAATACTCAATATACACTTTTTACTAATGTTGGTCTGTTTCTCAATAAAGCGTGCTTGGATACATTTTAGTTTTGATACGTAAGAAGCTCAAAACCACTTAAAAGACACTTTTGTATTAATGTTGTGTTCTGTTCCCTAAAAAGGGTGATTTTCAATGCGTTTTTGCGTTTTGGTGCCTAAACCACTGGAAAAAAAAAAGTGAAAATGCACATTTCTAGTAATGTCGTTTCCTTTCTCCAAATGAAGTACATTGTTTTTATTTATTTATTTTTTGGGTACCTAACAATGTGACAAACAATCAATACACACGTTTTTGGTAAAGTTATTCCGCTTTTCCATATAAAAAGCTATTCACGCGTTTTATATTTTGGTACCTAAGAAGCTCAAAAACACTCATAATACACGTTTCTCGTAATGTCCATTCATTTCCTCATATCAAGTAATTTGCATGTATTATGGCGTTTTGGTACCTAACAATAAAAAAAAAAGATCTAGAAAAAGTTGTTGTAGGTAGTTTTTCTCCCTTTAAGTGTTATACACGCGTTTTCAGCGTGAAGCGGGAAGCTAAGAAACACTTATAATACATGTTTCTTATGATATAACTTTGTTTTCTATATCGAGTTCTTTCCATGCATTTTGGCGTTTTTTTCAGTAAGAAATTCAAAAACACTGAAAATGCAACATCTAGGTAATGTTATTCCATTTTTATAGGAAGGGTGTTTTGCATAAAAAAAAAAAAACACACACACAAAAGACATGTTTCTGTTAATGTTTTGTCAATACTTTCTTTGCTTTATAGCGTTATGGTGCCTAAAACAATAAAAAAAAAAAAAAAAAGACACGTTTCTGGTAATGCCATTTCATTTCCATATAAAGAGTGCTTTGAGAGCACTAAAGCGTTTTGGTACCTATTAAAACGAAAAACAGTCAATATAAAAGTTTTTCGTAACATTGTTCTGTTTCTCTCTACAGTTAAAAGACATGTAGTTCCTTTTTTCCCGTAAAGGGTGCTTTGCATGCATTTTTGCGCTTTGGTACCTAACAATGTGAAAAAAAAACATTCAAAACAAACTTTTTTGTTCATGTTTTGTTTGAGTGTATTTTGAGTGTTTTTGAGCATGCTATGTACAAAAACAACAAAAATGCATGCTAAATAACCTATATAAAGAGCAAAAAGAACATTACCAGAGTGGTGCATTATTAGTGTTTTGAGCATCTTAGGTATCATAACCCTAAAACGGATAAATAGCACTTTATATGAAGCAACTGAGCAACATTACCAGAAACGTGTATATTGAGGGTATTTCACATTGTTAAGTACCAAAACGACAAAAAAAAAAAAAAAAAAACATGCAATAAACCTACTTGAGGAAAGGAACCAAGTTTTCCAGAAACATTTTTTTAATGCTTTGAACGTATTAAGCAACAAAACGTAAAAAAAAAAAAAAAAAAAAAAAACATGAAAATCGACCTATATGGGAAAACAAAACAAATTTACGAATTAGATGTCTTCTAAACGATTTTCAGCTTCTTACCTACTAAATCACTTAAACGCATGTAAAACAACCTTCTTGGAGAAAGTATATTTCACATTGTTAGGTACCAAATCGGCAAAAGAGCATGCAATAAAGGATACATGAGGAAAGGAAATAAATTTTCCAGAAACATGTCTTTTGAATGTTTTCAGCGTGTTAGGCAATAAAACGTAAAAAAAGAAAAAAAATGAAAGCTAGCTATATGAGAAAACAAAACAAGTTTTACAAATTTTACAACAAAAAAATCTTATAAACGTTTTTGAGCTTCTTACATACTAAATCACTTAAACGCATGAAAAACAACTTTCTTGTAGAAAAAATAATATTGGAAAACATATGTATTTATAGCATTAAAATACATGCAAAATACCCTATATGGGGAAACGAGAGAACATTACCAGAGACGTGTATTATAAGCGTTACTAAAACACTAAAACACATGAACAGTGTTTTATATGGAAAACCAGAACACTAATGAAAATGTGTATTTAACTGTTTTTACATTGTTAGTTACCAAATCGCAAAAATGCATGGAAAACTTCGAATATGAGGAAGCGTAACAAAATTAACAGAAACGTGTCTTTTCAGTGTTTTGAGCGTGTACGACACCATAACGTTAAAAAGCATGGAATTCATCTTGTATGCCAATACAAAATAAAATTAGGAAAAACGTGTCCTTTGGGTGTTTTTGATCTTCTTACGTACCAAAACAATAAAATGCATGCAAAACACACTTTATGGAGAAATATAATAACATTCCCAAAAACACGTATTTTGAGTGTTTTCAGCTTGTTACGTATAAAAACGTCAAGAGCATAGAAAGTACCTAATATAAGCAAACGAAAAGGCATTACGAGAAACGTTTATTAATGAATGTTTTACTACATCTAAAGTACAAAAACTTGAAATAAATAGAATAGCACTCTATATGTATGCAAATGCATGCACGCAAATTGAATGAATAGCACACTATATATGGAGAGAAAATGGCGTTTCAACAGACGTGACTTTTGAGTTTTTATGAGGGTATAAAAAACATATAAAGCATTCTATATACAAAGATAAAACATTATGAAAAGCTTTGCTTTTGAAAGTTTTAAATTATTTACGTAACAAAACTTTAAAACGTATGCAAAACTGTTTATGAAAAAAAAAATTTCATATTCATATGTTCTAAAACGGCAAAATGTTCGTAAATAAAGCAAGAGTTTTAGAAATGTGTCTTTTGAGTTTTTATGAGCGTGTTAGGCACAAAAAATATTTGATCAGGAAGGGAAGCACCCCATGTAAGACAGCAAAATAACATTACCAAAACCGTTTCTTTTCAGCGTTTTTAAACTACCTACGTACGAAAACTCTAAAACGCCTCAAAAACCACATTACCAAACATAAGTATTTTGATTATTTTGATCTTGTTACGTATAAAGAGGCTAAAATCCGTTTCGAGAGGAAACGAAACGACATTAAAAGAAACCTCTATTATTTGTGTTTTTGAGCTTCTTAAGTACCAAAACACTGAAACGCATAAATAATGTAATAAATAATATAAAAAATTTAATTTGAGTGTATTCCACATTGTTATGTACCAAAACGCAAAAATACAAGCAAAGCACCTTGTATGTGGAAAGGAGCGGAGATTTCCAGGTATGTGTCTTTTGAGTGTTTATGAGAATACTAAGCACCAAAACACTAAAAAGCTTGAAGCTCACCATTTGTGGGAAAATAAAATAACTACCAAAAACGTCTTTTTTCAGTGTTTTTGAGCTGTTGGCGTACTAAAACGCTCTAATGCATGCAAAAACACCTTTTATGGAGAAACAGAAAAACATTACTGAAAACAAGTATTTTGAGTATTTCGGATCTTGGTAGGTAGAAAAACGCCAAAATGCATGGAAAGTACCCTGTATGGACAAACGAAAAGACATTAGGAGAAATATATATCAAAAAGTGTTTTTGAGTTTATTAAGGTATAAAAACGCTGAAACGCATAAAGAATTCTCTATATGGAGAAACAGAACATTCTCAAAAAGCGTGCATTTTAAGTGTTTTTCACATTATTAGGTACCAAAACGACAAAATACATGCAAAACTCTTACTTATATGGGAAAACGAAGCGACATTAAAGGAAACGTGTCTTTTGAGTGTTTTTGAGAGTCTTGGGCACAAAAAGCGCAAGGAAGCCTGGAATTTACTCTATATGGCGATACAAACCATACGAAAAAATACGAATACGAAGGTACGAAAAATGTGTCTTTTCAGTCATTCTGAACTTCATAAGTACCAAAACATATTTTATGTAGAAACAGAATACCATTATCATAAAAGAAATAGTGTTTTTGTGGATATTACGTAGAAAAACGTCAAAACGTCAAAATGCTTGCAACCTACCCTATATGGGGAAAGGAAAAGACGTTACAAGAAACATGCATTTCTCGTATGAGTGTGTTTTAAGTTTCTTAGGGAACAAAACATTAAAAGCCATGAATAGAACTCTATATTGAAAAAAAAAAAACAAAAAAAAAACAGAACATTACCTGAAACGTGAATTTTTGGTGTATTTCTTATGTCAAAAAAAAAAAAAAAGCATGCAAAGTATCCTCAATAAGAAAAGAAAACTAGATTTCAAGATTCGTGTATTTTGAGTATGAACAAAAAACACCCTATACGGGGAAAAATATATAAAAAAAAAAGTTACTTTTGAGTGTTTTCTACTAATTACATACGAAAACGATAAAACGTATGCAAAATACGTTATATGGATTATCGCAATAACATTTGCAATTAAAAGTATTTTGAATCTTTTCAGCTTGTTACGTACAAAAACTTACAAAAAACGTACTCCTATACGAGGTCACGAAAAGACTTTACGAGAAACGTGTATTTTGAGCGTTTTTGAGGTTCTTGTTTATCAAAACATGAAAACGCATGAATAGCAATCTATATGAAAAAAAAATATATATATATTATCAAATATTATACGCATTTGAAATTGATATAAAAATGCCAAAAATACATGCAACGCATCATATACGGTGTAAAGAAACGAGATTTCTAAAAAAAAAAATATATCTTTTGAATGTTTATGAGTATTCACCACCAAAACGAAAAAGAGCTTGAAAACACCCAATATGAAAAATATATATATATATATATATATATATATATATATATATATATATATATATATATATATATATATATATATATATATATATATATATATATATATATATATATATATATATATATATATATACAAATAAAAAGTACTGTTGAGTGTTTTTGAACGTCTTTCGTACCAAAAAGCTAAAACGCATGTAAAGCACCCTTTATGGAGAAACAATAATTTGACGAAAAACAAGTATTTTGAGTGTTTTTGAGATTCTTACGAAGATAAACGCCAAAATGCATAGAAAGTACCCTAGATGGGGCAACGAACACACATTACAAGAAACATGTGTTATGATTGTTTTAGAGTTTCTTCGGTATCAAAAGACTAAAACGCATAAGTAAATAACTATAACTATAAGTAGAAACAGAACGGCATAACCAAAATGTGTATTTTTTTGTGTTTTTATCATATTTTCAGGTAAAAAGACGCAAAAATGCATGAAAAGTGTCCTATGTGGTTAAACAATACGGCATTACCAGAAACATGTGTTTTCATTGTTTTTGAGCCTGTTACGCAGCAAAACGATATATGGGAATACATGATAACATTACTAAAAACGTGTATTTTTCAGTGCTGTTGAACTTCATATGTACCAAAACGATATAACGCATGCAAAACACACTCTATGCAAAAAAAGAATAGAATTACTATTTTCGAGTGTTTTTGAGTTTGTTACGTAGAAAAACGGGAAAAATCTTGTAAATTATTCAATATGGGGAAACGAAAAGAAAATACCAGAAACATGTAGGTATTATAAATGCTTTTGAGCTTTTATGGTACCAAAACACGAAAAATGCGTTAATATCCCTCTATTTCAAGAAAAAAAAATTTCACGAAAAAGATGTAATTTCAGTGTTTTTCACATTGATAGGTAGCATTATGCCAAAATGCATGTAAAGCAACCTATGTCTGTAAAAGAAACGCACTTTCCAGAAACGTGTCTTTTGAGTGCGTGCGTGTTAGGCACCAAAACTCTAAACAGCATGGAAAGCACCCTATATAGGCAAACAAAACAACTTTATAAAAAAAACATGTCTTTTATGTGCTTCTGAGCTACTTACGTATCAGAACGTAAAAACGGATGGAAAACACCTTTATGGTGAAACAAAATAACCTAACCAAAAATAAGTATTTTGCGTGTTCTTGAACTTGTTACGTATAAAAACGCCATAGTGCATGCAAAGTACACTATATGGGGAAATCAAAAGACATTACGGTAGACGTGTATGTGAGTGTTTTTGAGTTTCTTACGTACTAAAACGCTAAAGCACAAGAATAGCACTAAATATGGAAAAACAGAACAACTTACCCAAAAACGTATTTTTGGAGTGTGTCTCAAAGTGTTAGGTACCAAAACGTCAAAATGCTTGGAAACTACCCTATATGATGAAACAAAACGAAATCTTCAGAAAGTGAGTGATTTTAAGATTCTTAGGTACCGAAATGCTGAAACGTGTGAATAGCATTAAATATGGAGAAACATTACGAAAAAAGTGTATTTTAACTATTTTTTTATGTTAGGTACCAAAACGACAAAATGCATGGAAAGCACTCTCTGTGGGGAAATGAAATGGCATTACCAGAAAAGTGTGCAACCTATTTGGGAATACAAATAAACATTAACGAAATCGTGTTTTTTGTGTGTTTTCAATCTTCTTTCATAACAAGATGCTCAAATGCATATAAAATAGCCTTCATGAACATACGTAATAACATTACCAAAGTCTTTAATATTTTGAACTTCTTACGTATAAAAACGCCAAAATGCATGTAAATTAATAATTGGAAACAAAACGATATAATGAAAAACAAAACGATTTCACCAGAAACGTGTATAATGATTGTTTTTGAGCTTCTCAGGTAGGAAAATGCTAAAACAACTGAACAGCACTTTATATGAAGAAAAGAACAATACCAAAAACGTACATTTTAAGTGTTTTTCATCTTATCAGGTACCAAAACACCAAAATGCATGCAAAGCACGTCATTTGAAGAAAATGGGTATTTTAAGTGTGCTTGAGCTCGTTAGATATCAAAAATCCATGCAAACCACTCTATACGAGGAAACGAAAAGACATTATGAAAATTGTGTATAAGTATTTCTGAGCTTCTTAGGTACTAAAAACCAAAAATGCGTTAATAGCACTCTATATGGAGAAACAAAGAATTATTACTAAAAACGTGTATTTTGAGTGTTTTTTTTCACAATGCTAGGTACCAAAACGTAAAAATACTCGAAAAGTACTCTATATTAGGAAACAAACGACATTATCAAAAACTAATATTTTTTAAGTTCTTTTCAGCGTGTTAGGTACCAAAACGCTGGAAAAAAAAAACGAAATAAAAATGAAATTCACCTTATATAGGAATACAAAACAACATTGCAAAAACCGTGTCTTTTGAATGTTTTTAAACTTTTAACAATGGGGAAAAAAATAATACAAATACACATTTTTGTTAATGTTGTTCTGTGATTTTCAACCGTTTTGGCGCTGTACAACTAAGAATGTGAAATACACTCAAAATATACGTTTTTTTTTTGTAATGATCTGTTTCTCCATAAAAAAAAAGTGATATTCGTGTCTTTTAGCGTTTTGGTAACTTAGAAGATCAAAAAGACCCTGTTTTAATGATATTCTTCTATTTCTGTATATAGTGTGCTATTCACGTGTTTTTGCGTTTTGGTACCATAACAGCTCAAAAACGGTCATTAATATACATTTCTAACGATATTCATGTGATTTTAACAATTTTGTTAACAAAAACGCTTAAAAACACCTAAAATACACGTTTGTGGTTATGAAGTTTCGTTTTCCCATATAGAGTGCTTTACATTCATTTTGGCGTTTTCGTACCTAAGAATACGAGAAACACTCAAAATAAACGTTTTTGGTAATATTGTTATATTTCTCCATATAGAGTGCTATATATATATATATATATATATATATATATATATATATATATATATATATATATATATATATATATATATATATATATATATATATATATATATATATATATATATATAGTTTTGCTACTTAAGAAGGTCAAAACTCTCACAAAACACGTTTCTCATAATGGCCTTTCGTTTCCCCATATAGGGTGCTTTGCATGCATTTTGGTATTTTGATAATAATGTAAAAAAAAAAAAAAACATTCAGAACAGGCGTTTTTTGGTAATGTTCTTTTTCGCCATACAAAATGCTAATCACTCGTTATAGCGTTTTGGTATTCTTCCTTCCTTTCCCATATAGCGTACTTTGCATTCATCTTGGCGTTTTTATACGTAACAAGCTGGAAAACATTGAAATACACGTTTTTGGTAATGCTATTCTGTTTCTCCATAAAGGGTATTTTGCATGTATTTCAGCGTCTTCGTTAAACACCAGAAAACACAAGAAAAATCACTTTTTTGGTAAAATTGTTTTATTTTGCATGTATTTTAGCGTCTTCGGTAAATACCAGAAAACAAAAAAAAATCACGCTTTTGGTAATATTGTTTTATATTTCAACAAAGACTGTATTCTATGCATTTTAACGTTTTGGTTTCTAAAACGCAGAAAAAACACTGAAAAGGTAGGTTTCTGGTATATTAGTTTAGTTTCACCTTAAGAAGTACTTTGCATACATTTTGGCGTTTTGGGGTGTAACAATGTGAAAAAAAAAAAAACACTCAGAGCACCTTTTTTTTTTAATTTAATTGTTTTGCTTCTCCATATCAAGTGCTTTTCACGCTTTTTAGTTTTTTTAATAAAAAAATATCATACACTTTTCTCGTAAAATAATTTTATTTCACCATATAAGAAATTTTAAATGCATTTTTTTCCTGTTTTTGGACCTAACAAGGTAAAAAATACACAATATACAATTTTTACTAATGTTAGTCTGTTTCTCCATAAAGCGTGTTTTGATACATTTTAGAGTTTTCATACGTAAGAAGCTCGAAACCACTGAAAAGACACGTTTGTGGTAATGTTGTTTTCTGTTCCCAAAAAAGGGTGATATTCAATGTGTTTTTGCGTTTTGGTGCCTAAAACATTGTAAGAAAAAAAAAAGTGAAAACGCATATTTCTAGTAATGTTTTTTTTTCTCCATATGAAGTACATTGTTTTTATTTATTTATTTTTTGAGTACCTAACAATGTGACAAACAATCAATACACACGTTTTTTGTAATATTGTTCCGCTTTTCCATATAAAAAGCTATTCACGTGTTTTAGATTTTGGTACCTAAGAAGCTCAAAAACACTCATAGTAAATGTTTCTCGAAATGTCCATTCATTTCCTCATATCAGGTAATTTGCATGTGTTATGGCGTTTTGGTACCTAGCAATAAAAAAAGATCTAAAAAAAGTTATTTTAAGTAATTTTGTTCTCTTTCTCCCTTTAAAACACGCGTTTTAGCATTTGTACCTGGGAAGCTAAGAAACATGTTTGTTTTTTTATAAGATAGGTTTGTTTTCTATATCGGGTTCTTTCCGTGAATTTTAACGTTTTTTTTTACGTAAGAAGTTCAAAAACACTGAAAATACAAGATTTAGGTAGTTATTCCATTTCTATAGAAAGGGTGTTCTGCATAAAAACACACAAAAGACATGTTTCTGCTAATGTTTTGTCAATGCTTTCTTTGCTTTATAGCGTTATGGTGCCTAAAACAATAATAATAAAAAAAAAAAAAACAGGAAAGGCGCGTTTCTGGTAATGCCATTTCATTTCCATATAAAGAGTGCTTTAAAAGCACTATAGCGTTTTGGTACCTATTAAGACGAAAAACAATATAAAAATTTTTCGTAACGTTAGTCCGTTTCTCTCTACAATTAAAAGACATGTAGTTCCTTTTTCCCGTATAGAGTGCTTTGGATTTGGCGCTTTGGTACCTAACAATGTGAGAAAAACATTCAAAACAAAAATTTTGGTTCATGTTTTGTTTGAATGTATTTTGAGTGCTTTTAAGCATGTTATGTACAAAAACAACAAAAATGCATGCAAAATAACCTATATAAAGAGCGAAAAGAACATTACCAGAATGGTGGATTATTAGTGTTTTGAGCTTCTTAGGTACCATAACCCTAAAACGGATAAATAGCACTTTATATGAAGGAACAGAGCATTACCAGAAACGTGTATATTGAGTGCATTTCACATTGTTAGGTACCAAAACGACAAAAAAAAAAAAAAAAAAAACATGCAATAAAACCTACTTGAGGAAATTAATCAAGTTTTCCAGAAACATGTTTTTTTTTTAATGTTTTGAACGTGTTAAGCAGCATAACGTTAAAAAAGCATGAAAATCAACCTATATGGGAAAACACAACAACTTTACGAATCAGATGTCTTCTAAACGCTATTGAGCTTCTTACATACTAAATCACTTAAACGCATGCAAAACAACCTTCTTGGGGAAAGTATATTTCACATTGTTAGGTACCAAAACGGCAAAAAAGCATGCAATAAAGACTACATGAGGAAAGGAATCAAATTTTTAAGAAACATGTCTTTTGAATGTTTTCAGCGTGTTAAGCAACATATCGTTATAAAAAAATGAAAGATAGCTATATGAGAAAACAAAACAACTTTTACAAAAAAATATATCTTATAATCGTTTTTGAGCTTCTTACATACTAAATCACTTAAACTCATGGAAAACAACTTTCTTGTAGAAAAATAATATTGGAAAATATATATATTTATAGCATTAAAGTGCATGCAAAATACCCTATATGGGGAAACGAGAGAACATTACCAGAGACATGTAGTATAAGCGTTATTAAAACTCTAAAACACATGAATAGTGTTTTATATGGAAAACCAGAACATTAATGAAAATATGTATTTTGACTGTTTTTACATTGTTAGTTACCAAAACGCAAAAATTCATGCAAAACCTCCAATATGAGGAACCGTAACAACATTAGCAGAAACGTGTCTTTTTAGTGTTTTGAGCGTGTACGACACGAAAACGTTAAAAAGCATGAAATTTATATTGTATGCTAATACAAAACATCTTGTTACGTACAAAAACGTCAAAAGCATGGAAAATACCTTATATGAAAAAACGAAAAGCCATAACGAGAAACCTTTACTTATGAATGTTTTTTTTTTTTTTTTTTATGTAGGAAGGCCACTGGCCAAGGGCAACAAAAATCTAAAAAAAAAAAAAAAAATGCCCACTGAAATTCTAGTCCCATAAAAGGGTCAAAGCAGTGGTCAAAAATTGGTGGATAAGTGTCCTGAAACCTCCCTCTTGAAGGAATTCAAATCATAGGAAGGTGGAAATACAGAAGCAGGCGGGGAGTTCCAGAGTTTACCAGAGAAAAGGATGAATGATTGAGAATACTGGTTAACTCTTGCGTTAGTGAGGTGGACAGAATAGGGGTGAGAGAAAGAAGAAAGTCTTGTGCAGCGAGGACGCGGAAGGAGGGGAGGCATGCAGTTAGCAAGATCAGAAGAGCAGTTAGCATGAAAATAGCTGTAGAAGACAGCTAGAGATGCAACATTGCGGCGATGTCAGAGGGGCTGAAGACAGTCAGTTAGAGGAGAGGAGTTGATGAGACGAAAAGCTTTTGATTCCACCCTGTCTAGAAGAGCAGTATGAGTGGAATCCCACCAGACATGTGAAGCATACTCCATACATGTACAGAGTTAGCAGCTGGGGGGGGGGGTGAGAAAAACTGGCGGAGACGTCTCAGAACACCTAACTTCATAGAAGCTGTTTTAGCTAGAGATGAGATGTGAAGTTTCCAGTTCAGATTATAAGTAAAGGACAGACCGAGGATGTTCAGTGTAGAAGAGGGGGGACAGTTGAGTGTCAATGAAGAAGAGTTTGGTTTAGAAGATCATTAATGAATAATAAGAAGAGAGTGGGTAACAGGACAGAACCCTGAGGAACACCACTGCTAATAGATTTAGGAGAAGAACAGTGACCGTCTACCACAGCAGCAATAGAACGGTCAAAAAGGAAACTTGAGATAAAGCTACAGAGAGAAGGATAGAAACCGTAGGAGGGTAGTTTGGAAATCAAAGCTTTGTGCCAGACTCTATCAAAAGCTTTTGATAGGTCCAAGGCAACAGCAAAAGTTTCACCAAAATCTCTAAAAGAGGATGACCAAGACTCAGTAAGAAAAGCCAGAAGATCACCAATAAAGCGAACTTGACGGAACCCATACTGGCGATCAGATAGAAGGTTGTGAAGTGATAGATGTTTAAGAATCTTCCTGTTGAGGAAAGATTCAAAAACTTTAGATAGGCAGGAAATTAAAGCAATAGGACGGTAGTTTGAGGGATTAGAACGATCACCCTTTTTAGGAACAGGTTGAATGTAGGCAAACTTCCAGCAAGAAGGAAAGGTAGATATTGACAGACAGAGCTGAAAGAGTTTGACTAGGCAAGGTGCAAGCACGGAGGCACAGTTTTGGAGAACAATAGGAGGGACCCCATCAGGTCCATAAGCCTTCCGAGGGTTTAGGCCAGCAAGGGCATGGAAAACATCATTGCGAAGAATTTTAATAGGTGGCATGAAGTAGTCAGAGGGTGGAGGAGAGGAAGGAACAAGCCCAGAATCGTCCAAGGTAGGGTTTTTAGCAAAGGTTTAAGCAAAGAGTTCAGCTTTAGAAATAGATGTGATAGCAGTTGTGCCATCTGGTTGAAGTAGAGGAGGGAAAGAAGAAGAAGCAAAGTTATTGGAGATAATTTTGGCTAGATGCCAGAAACACGAGGGGAGTTAGATCTTGAAAGGTTTTGACATTTTCTGTTAATGAAGGAGTTTTTGGCTAGTTGGAGAACAGACTTGGCATGGTTCCAGGCAGAAATATAAAGTGCATGAGATTCTGGTGATGGAAGGCTTAAGTACTTTTTGTGGGCCACCTGTCTATCATGTATAGCACGAGAACAAGCTGTGTTAAACCAAGGTTTAGAAGGTTTAGGACGAGAAAAAGAGTGAGGAATGTATGCCTCCATGCCAGACACTATCATCTCTGTTATGCGCTCAGCACACAAAGACGGGTCTCTGACACGGAAGCAGTAGTCATTCAAAGGAAAATCAGCAAAATACCTCCTCAGGTCCCCCCAACTAGCAGAGGCAAAACGCCAGAGGCACCTTCGCTTAGGGGGATCCTGAGGAGGGATTGGAGTGATAGGACAAGATATGAGATTGTGATCGGAGGAGCCCAACGGAGAGGAAAGGGTGACAGCATAAGCAGAAGGATTAGAGATCAGGAAAAGGTTTAGAATGTTGGGCATATCTCCAAGACGGTCAGGAATACGAGTAGGGTGTTGCACCAATTGCTCTAGGTCATGGAGGATAGCAAAGTTGTAGGCTAGTTCACCAGGATGGTCAGTGAAGGGAGAGGAAAGCCAAAGCTGGTGGTGAACATTGAAATCTCCAAGAATGGAGATTTCTGCAAAAGGGAAGAGGGTCATAATGTGCTCCACTTTGGAAGTTAAGTAGTCAAAGAATTTCTTATAGTCAGAGGAGTTAGGAGAGAGGTATACAGCACAGATAAATTTAGTATGAGAGTGACTCTGTAGTCGTAGCCAGATGGTGGAAAACTCGGAAGATTCAAGAGCGTGGGCACGAGAGCAGGTTAAGTCATTGCGCACATAAACGCAGCATCCAGCTTTGGATCGAAAAATGAGGATAGAGAAAGTAGGAAGGAACAGAAAAGGGGCTACTGTCAGTTGCCTCAGACACCTGAGTTTCAGTGAGGAAAAGAAGATGAGGTTTAGAAGAGGAGAGGTGGTGTTCTACATATTGAAAATTAGATCTTAGACCGCGAATGTTGCAGAAGTTAATGAAGAAAAAGTTGAGAAGGGTGTCAAGACACTTAGGGTCGTCGACAGACAGGCAGTCCGACCTGGGGACATTTATGGTCCCCTCCCCAGATGGGGACTCCGGGGCTGGTGTAGGAGTCGCCATGATGATTTTAAAATTTTTGAGTGAAGGGTGTGTGTGTTATTAGGTGCTTGTAGTTTTGTGTGGAGGAAGAGAGTTGTCTTTAGAGGGCAGGCTGTGACTGCCTCCTTGTGTTGTGAGACACAAAGGGAAACGTTCAGTGAGGTCACAGCTGGGTTTAATGATAAGTTCACAGCACCCCCTAAAAAGTGCTTTAGACCTCACTGGGAGTAATTATTGCTACATCTAAAGTACAAAAACTTAATATAGAATAGCACTCTATATGTATGGAAATGCACGCACGCAAAATGAATGAATAGCACACTATATATGGAAAGAAAATGGCGTTTCTACAAACGTGAATTTTGAGTTTTTATGAGGGTATAAAAAACATATAAAGCATTCTATATACGAAGATAAAACATTATGAAAAACTTGTCTTTTGAGTGTTTTGAACTATTTAAGTAACAAAACGTTAAAATGTATGCAAAATACTGTTTATATAAAAAGAAAAATATTTTCATTGTTTATGAGCTTGTTACGTACAATAACATCAAAAAGCATGGAAAGTATCTTCTCTGACGAAACGAAAAAAAACATTACGAAATAAGTATATCATGAGTGAAAAAAAAAGAAAAAAAACTCGAAAGCGCTAGGATAGAAATCAATAATGAATAAATAATGAGAAATGCGTGTTTCTTGTAACGTCTTTTCGTTTCCCCATATAGGCTACTTTGCATGCATTTTGAAGTTTTTCTACGTAATAACCACAAAAACACTGTCTTTTATGATAATGGTATTCTGTTTCTTCATAAAATATGTTTTGGTACTTATGAAGTTCAAAAAGAATGAAAAGACACATTTCTCGTATCTTCGTATTCGTATTTTTTCGTATGGTTTGTATCGCCATATAGAGTAAATTCCAGCCTTCTTTGCGCTTTTTGTGCCTAAGACTCTCAAAAACACACAAAAGACACGTTTTCTTTAAGGTCGCTTTGTTTTCCCATATAAGTTTTGCATGTATTTTGTCGTTTTGGTACCTAATAATGTGAAAAACACTTAAAATACACGTTTTTTGAGAATGTTCTCTTTCTCCATATAGAGAATCCTTTATGTGTTTCAGCGTTTTTATACCTAATAAGCTCAAAAACACTTTTTAATACATATTTTTCGTAATGTCTTTTCGATTCTCCATACAGGGTACTTTCCATGCATTTTGGCGTTTTTTTTACCTACCAAAATCCGAAATACTCAAAATACTTGTTTTCGGTAATGTTTTTTCTGTTTCTCAATAAAAGTTGCTTTTGCATGCATTAGAGCGTTTTAGTACGCCAACAGCTCAAAAACACTGAAAAAAGACGTTTTTGGTAGTTATTTTATTTTCCCACATATGGTGAATTTCATGCTTTTTAGTGTTTTGGTGCTTTGTACTCTCATAAACACTCAAAATACACGTTCATGAAAATCTCCCCTCCTTTCCACGTACAAGGTGCTTTGCTTGTATTTTTGCGTTTGTATACATAACAATGTGGAATCCACTTAAATTACATTTTTTTTTGGTAATGTTGTTCTCTTTCTCATATAGAGTGTTATTTATGCGTTTCAGTGTTTTGGTACTTCAGAAGCTCAAAAACACTAATAATTCAGGTTTCTTTTAATGTATTTTTGTTTCCTCACGAAACGGATATTAGATTTTTTATACGTAACAAGCTCAAAACAAACAAAATACTTATGTTTGGTAATGTGGTTTTTGAGGCGTTTTAGAGTTTTCGAACGTAAGTAGTTTAAAAACGCTGAAAAGAAACGGTTTTGGTAATGTTGTTTTGCTGTCTTACATAGGGTGCTTCCCTCGCTTATCAAATTTTTTTGTGCCTAACACGCTCATAAAAAACTCAAAAGACACATTTCTAAAATTCTTGTTTACGAACAATTTGTCGTTTTACTACATATGAATATGAAATACATTCAAAATGTTTTTTGGTATATTGCTCTGTTTCTCCATATTGATTTCTATTCTAGCGCTTTCGAGTTTTTTTTTTTTTTCTTACTTACTTTTTTCGTAATGTCTTTTCGTTTCATCATAGAAGGTACTTTCCATGCTTTTTGATGTTATTGTACGTAACAAGCTCATAAACAATGAAAATATTTTTCTTTCTTCATAAACAGTGTTTTCCATACGTTTTAACGATTTTTTACGTAAATAGTTTAAAACACTCAAAAGAAAAGTTTTCCATAATGTTTTATCTTCGTATATAGAATGCTTTATATGTTTTTTTTACCCTTATAAAAACTCAAAATTCACGTTTGTAGAAACGCCATTTTCTCTCCATATATAGTGTGCTATTCATTGATTTTGCGTGCATGCATTTGGATGCATATAAAATGCTATTCTCTCTATTTCAAGTTTTTGTACTTTACATGTAGCAAAACATTCATAAATAAACGTTTCTCGTAATGCCTTTTCGTTTCCTCATATAAGGTACTTTCCTTGCTTTTGACGTTTTTCTACGTAACAAGCTGAAAACACTCAAAATACTGGTTTTTGGGAATGTTATTATATTTCTTCATAAAGTGTGTTTTGCATGCGTTTTATTGTTTTGGTACGTAAGAAGATCAAAAACACCCAAAGGACACAATTTTCGTAATCTCATATAGCTAGCATTCATTTTTTTTTTATTTAACGTTATGTTCCTTAACACGCTGAAAACATTCAAAAGACATGTTTCTGGAAAATTTGATTCCTTTCCTCATGTAGCCCTTATTGCATGCTTTTTTGCCGTTCTGGTACCTAACAATGTGAAATATACTTTCTCCAAAAAGGTTGTTTTGCATGCGTTTAAGAGATTTAGTATGTAAGAAGCTCAAAAGCGTTTAGAAGACATCTAATTCGTAAAGTTGTTTTGTTTTCCCATATAGGTTGATTTTCATGCTTTTTTAACGTTATGTTGCTTAACACGTTCAAAACATTTAAAAAACATGTTTCTGGAAAACTTGTTTCCTTTCCTTAAGTAGGCTTTATTGCATGTTTTTTTTTTTTGTCGTTTTGGTACCTAACAATGTGAAATACACTCTATATACACGTTTCTGGTAATGTTGCTCTGTTCCTTCATATAAAGTGCTATTTATCAGTTTTAGGGTTATGGTACCTAAGAAACTCAAAACACTAATAATGCACCATTCTGGTAATGTTCTTTTTGTTCTTTATATAGGTTATTTTGCATGCATTTTTGTTGTTTTTGTACATAACATGCTCAAAAACACTCAAAATGCACTCAAACAAAACATGAACAAAAATGTTTGTTTTGAATGTTTCTCACATTGTTAGGTAGCAAAGCGCCAAAATGCATCGAAAGCACTCTATACGGGAAAAGGGAATTACATGTCTTTGAATTGTAGAGAGAAACAGAACAACGTCACGAAAAGCTTTTAAATTGACTTTTTCGTATTAATAGGTACCAAAACGCTTTAGTGTTTTCAAAGCACTCTTTATATGGAAATGAAAGGGCATTATCAGAAACGTGTCTTTTCTGTTTTTTTATTTTTTTTATTATTGTTTTAAGCACGATAACGCTATAAATCAAAGAAAGCATTGACAAAACATTAACAGAAACATGTTTTTTTTTGTATGTTTTTATGCAAAACAACCTTCCTATAGAAATGGAATAACATTACCTAAATCTTGTATTTTCAGTGTTTTTGAACTTCTTACGTAAAAAACGCCAAAATGCATGGAATGAACCCGATATAGAAGACAAACCTATATTATAAGAAACATGAATTATAAATGTTTCTTAGCTTCCCAGGTACAAACGCTAAAACGCGTGTATAAAACTTAAAAGGGAGAAACAGAACAAAATTACTTAAAATGACTTTTTTTAGATCTTTTTTCTATTGTTAGGTACCAAAACGCCATAGTACATGCAAATTACCTGATATGAGGAAATGAATGGACATTACGAGAAACGTTTATTATGAGTGTTTTTAAGCTTCTTAAGTACCAAAATCTAAAACACGTGAATAACTTTTTATATGGAAAAGTGGAATAACATTACCAAAAACGTGTGTATCGATAGTTTGTTACATTGTTAGGTGACAATTACGAGAAATATGCGTTTTCACTTTTTTTTTCCAGTGTTTTAGGCACCAAAACGCAAAAAACACATTGAAAATCACTTTATTGGGAACAGAAAACAACGTCACCACAAACGTGCCTTTTGAGTGTTTTTGACCTTCTTACGTATCAAAACTCTAAAATGTATCCAAACACGCTTTATGGAGAAACAGACTAACATTAGTAAAAATTGTATATTGAGTATTTTTGAGCTTGTTAGGTCCAGAAACGGGAAAAAATGCATGTAAAGTTCATTATGTGGTGAAATAAAATTATTTTACGAGAAAAGTGTATGATCTTTTTTTATTCAAAATATTAAAACGTGTGAAAAGCACTTGATATGGAGAAGCAAAATAATTAAATTATAAAAAAAAGAAAACGGGTGTTCTAAGTGTTTTTTCACATTACACCCCAAAAAACGCCAAAATGCATGCAAAGTTCTTTTTAATGAGGTGAAACTAAACTAATATACCAGAAATCTACCTTTTCAATGTTTTTTCAGCGTTTTAGAAACCAAAACGTTAAAATGCATATAATACACTATTTGTTGAAATGTAAAACAATACCAAAAACGTGATTTTTATTGTGTGTGTGTTTTCTGGTGTTTAACGAAGACGCTAAAATATATGCAAAATACCCTTTATAGAGAAACAGAATAGCGTTACCAAAAACGTGTATTTCAGTGTTTTCCAGCTTGTTACGTACAAAAACGTCAAGATGAATGCAAAGTACTCTATATGGGAAAGGAAGGAAGAATACCTAAACGATAAACAACTGATTAGCATTTTGTAAAGCGAAAAAGAACATTACCAAAAAACGCCTGTTCTGAATGCTTTTTTTTTTTTTTACATTGTTAAGTATCAAAATACCAAAATGCATGCAAAGCACCCTATATGGGGAAACGAAAGGCCATTATGAGAAACGTGTTTTGTGAGAGTTTTGACCTTCTTAGGTAGCAAAACTCTAAAACGCTTGAATAGCACTCTAATATGGAGAAATATAACAACATTTATTTTGAGTGTTTCTCGTATTGTTAGGTACGAAAACACCAAAATGAATGGAAAGCACTCTATATGGGAAAACGAAACTTCATAACCACAAACGTGTATTTTAGGTGTTTTTTTTTTTTTTAGCGTTTTTGTTTCCAAAACTGTGAAAATCATGTGAATATCGTTAGAAATATATATTAATTAACGTTTTTGAGCTGCTATGGTACCAAAACGCAAAAACACGTGAATAGCACACTATATGCATAAATAGAAGAATATAATTAAAACAGAGTCTTTTTGAGCTTCTTAGTTACCAAAACGCTAAAAGACACGAATATCACTCTTTTTTTTTATGGAGAAATAGATCATTACTAAAAAAAACGTATATTTTGAGTGTATTTCACATTCTTAGTTGCACATCGCTAAAATGCGTGGAAATCACAGAACAACATTAATGAAAATGTGTATTTTTAGTGTTTTTTTCCCATTGTTAAAAGTTTAGAAACATTCAAAAGACACGGTTTTTGTAATGTTGTTTTGTATTCCTATATAAGGTGAATTTCCTTTTTTTTTTTTTTTTAGCGTTTTAGTGCATAACATACTAAATGTCAGTCAAAGTACTTTTTCTAGTAATGATTCGTTTCCCCATATAGGGGGGCTTTGCATGCATTTTGCTGTTTTGATACTTAATAATGTGAAAATTCCAAAAAATAAACATTTTATATTATGTTCTGTTTCTCGAAATAGAAAGCTATTCATGCTTTTTAGGAGTTTGGTACCTAAGTTCAAAATCTCTCATAATACAGATCTCTAATAATGTCTTATCGTTTCCCATAAAGAGTAGTTTCCATGCATTTTTGCTTTTTTCTATGTAACTAGCTCAAAAACACTCGAAACACACATTTTTTTGCTTAAGTTATACTGTTTATTTTTAAAGAATTTTTTTGCTCCGTTTCATCGTTTCCTTAAGTAAGAAGCTGAAAAACATTAAAAAGAGATGTTTTAGGTAATATTGTTTTGTTTTCCCATATATGGTGTTTTCCATGCTTTTTAGCGTTTTGAACGAGTCTAGCACGTTCGTAAACACTTAAATGACAATGTTTCTGGAATCTCGTTTCCTTTCCCTATACTGAGTAGTTTTCACGTTTTTTGGCGTTTTGGTACCTAACAATGTAAAATACACTCAAAATATACGTTTTCGGTTACATTTCTCCGTTTCTCCATATAAAGTTCTAGTCATGCCTTTTAGCGTTTTGGTACCTAAGAATTTTTTTTTTTATCGTTTTGGTGCTTATCACGTTCATAAAACACATAAAAGGCAATGTTACTGGAAATCTCGTTTCCTTTTCCCATATAGAGTGATTTCCACGCATTTTGTCATTATGCACCTAGAAATGTGAAATACACTCAAATTACATGTTTTTTTGGTAGTGATCTGTTTCTCCATAAAAAGTAATATATTCATGTCTTTTAGCGTTTTGGTAAGTAAAGAAGCTCAAAAACACTGATGATACACGTTTATCGTAATGTGTTTTCGTTTCCCTGTATAGTGTACTTTGTATGCATTTGGTAATTTTTGAAACTATAATATTACAAAAAAAAAAAAAAAGTATTTTGAGTGGTTTTGAGCTTGTTAAGTAAGTTGAAAAAGGGAAGAAAAAAAAGGAAATTACCAGAAAATTGTCTGATGAGTATTTTTTTTTTCATATTCTTATGTACCAAAATGCTAAAACGATTCAGTTGCACTCTTTATGGAAAAACAGAACATTACAAAAAAAAAGTTTTTTTTTGTGGTTTTCTCATTGTTAGATACCAAAACGCTAAAGTACATGCAAAAGAATATTTTATGGGGAATCGAAAAGACATTACCAGAAACCTGTCTTTTCAGTGTTTTTCAGCGTTTTATCAACCAAAACGGTAAAATGCATAGAAAGTAACCTTTATTGGAATACAAACAACATTACCAAAAATATATCTTTTAAATTTTTTGAGATTTTCATGAACTAAAACACCAAAACACTTCGAAACCCTTTCATGGATAAACGGAATAACATTATCAAAAACGTGTGTTTTCAGTGTTTTTGAGCTTGTGACGTACAAAAACGCCAAAATGTATGCAAAGTACCCTTTATGGGAAATTAAACGATATTAAAAGAAACGTTTCTTTGATCACAAAACGCTAAAACTAGTGGAGAAAGACAACAACATTACCAAATCATTTGTTTCGAGCGTTTTTTTTTTTTTTTTTTGTTCAGTACCAAAACGCCAAAATGCAAGCAAAGCAATCTATATAAGGAAAGAAAAGGACATTACCAGAAACGTATTTTGTGAGTATTTTTAACCTTAGCAAAACTCTAAAACGCTCCAAAACTCTAAAAGTCAGTAGCACTCTATATGGAGAAAAGAATAATAATAAAAAAAAAAACGTTTATTTTAAGTGTTTTCGCTTTCTTTGATAGCAAAAAGCGTTTTGCCGTTTTTGAACATAACTAGCTCATAAAATGCTTTTCCTTTTCTCAGTAAAGCCTATTTTGCATGCGGTTTAGCATTTTGATACGTAAGAAGCTTAAATAAACTAAAAAGTCACGTTTGTTTTGTAATCTAATGAAGCATGCTTTCTTAGCGTTTTAGTGGTTTGATGTCTAAAACGCACATAAACGCTAAAAGTTTCTATCAATGTCATTTCGTTTCCTTATATTAACCATATATTTTGCTGTTTTTACTACTTAAAAATGTGAAAAACTCTCAAAGCACACTTTTTTTTGTAATAATGTTTTGTTTCTCCAAATTATGTAAGTTTCACGCTTTTTAGTGTTTTGGTACGTAAAAATAAAAAAAAATATTCATAATTCCCGTGTTTTAAAATAATTTCTTTTTTTTTCATCATCTAGGGTAGTTTGCATGAATATCGCCGTTTCTCTACCTAAGAGCTCAAAAATATTCAAAATACACAATTTTTGCAATCCTTTTGATTCTCCATCACGTGTGTTTTTCTAGCGTTTCAGCATTATGATACCTTAGAAGCTTCTATACACTTAGACATTTTTTTGGTATTATAAATTTTAATTCTAATATAGGGTGCTTTACATGCATTTTAGCGTTTTGGTGCATAAAACGCTCAAAAACACTACAAACATATGTCTTGGGTATTGTCCTTTCCTTTCCCCATATACAGTACTCTATATGTTTTTTGGCATTTTGGTATCTTACAGTGTGAAAAACACTCAAAATACACGTTTTTTGGTATGTTGTTCTGTTTTTTTTTTCATATAGAATGCTATACAAGTTTTTTTTTTTTACTCTGGTAACTAATAATCTGAAAATCACTCAGAATACAGGTTTCTGATATATATATATATATATATATATATATATATATATATATATATATATATATATATATATATATATATATATATATATATATATATATATATATATATATATATATATATATATATATATATATATATATATATATATATATATATATATATATATATATATATGTATGTATACGAGTATATATATATATATATATATATATATATATATATATATATATATATATATATATATATATATATATATATATATATATATATATATATATATATATATATATATATATACATATATATATATATATATATATATATATATATATATATATATATATATATATATATATATATATATATATATATATATATATATATATATATATATATATATATATATATATATATATATATATATATATATATATACATATATATATATTAATATATATATATATATATATATATATATATATATATATATATATATATATATATATATATATATATATATATATATATATATATATATATATATTTTTTTTTTTTTTTTTTTTTTTTTTTTTTTCTGACATCGGATAATACGTTTGACGTTTTGACGTTTTGTCGTATCTAACAAGCGCAAAAATACTAAAAAAAAAAAAAACGCATTTTTGCTGATATTGTTCAGTTTCTACATAAAGGGTGTTTTACATACGTTTCAGCGTTTTGGTACATAAAAAGTTCAAAAACACTCAAAAGACACGTTTTAATAATGTTTTGTATTCCAATAAATGTTGCTTTCTAATCTTTTTAGCGCTTTCGTTTCTAACACACTCGAAATCACTCAATAGATACGTTTCTAGTAATGCCATTTCGTTTCCCAATATAGACAGCTTTGCATACATTCTGGCGTTTTGGTAATTAGCGATGTTAAAAAAAAAAAAAACTCAAGATAAACGATTTTGGTGATGTTCTCTTACTCCATATAAAGTGTTCTTCACGCGTATTAGAGTTTTGGTACCTAAGTTTTGGTAACATCCTTATATAGAGTTCTTCGTAAGCATTTTAGCGTTTTGGAATCTATATGAAAAAAATACACGTTTATTGTTTGTTTATTGTTTTGTTTTTCATTATTTAGTGTTCTTAACGCCTTATTACGCTTTGGTACCTTAGAAACTCAGAAACACTGATTCTACACGTTTCTCCTTCATTTGCGTGGATTTTGGCGTTTTGGTACATCACAAAGTGAAAAACACAAAAAATATCTGAAAAAAAGCATGAAAAAAACACGTTTCTTGTAATGTCCTTTCATTACCTTATATGGGTTGATTATGCATCCATTTTGGTGTTTTCGTACCTAACAATGTGAGAAGCACCCAAAACAGAGGTTTTTGGTAATGTTATTCTGTTTCTCCATATAATGTGCTATTCACGCGTTTCAGCGTTTTGGTACTTATGAAACTCATGAACACTTATAATACACGTTTCTTGTAATGTCTTTTCTTTTCTGAAATAGGGTAGTTTCCATGAAATTTGGCATTATTGTACGTAAGAAGATCAAAACATTGAAAATACACACTTTTGGTAATATTATTTTGTTTCTCGGTGAACTGTAATTTCCGTGCCTTTTAGCGTTTTGGTATGTAATAAGTTCTAAAACACAAGACACTCAAAAGGCGCATTTTGTATTCCAATGTAGGGTGCTTTATACGTATTTTAGCGTTTTCGTGCCTAAAACTCAAAAACACTGAAAAAAAAACATCTATATGATAATATCGTTTCGTTTCCCCATATGAAGTTCTTTACATACATTTTAGCGTTTGGTACCTAACATTGTGAAAAATAATCAAAACACGTTTTATTAATGTTATTCAGTTTCTGCATGTTGAGTGGCATTCACGCGATTTAAAATTTTGTTACCTAGGAAGCTCAAAAATAGTTACAATACACGTTTCCGTTGATAATGATTTGCTTCACGATATGAAGTACTTTTGCATACATTTTCCCGTTTCTGTAGGTAACAAGCATAAAAGCACTCAAAATACACATTTTTTTATTGTGAAAAAAAAGGTTGTTTTGTTCCTCCAAATAGCGTGGTATTGACGCATTTTAGAGTTTTGGTACATGAGAAGCTCAAAAACACAATACACGCTTCTCGTAATATCATTTTGTTTCCCCATATAGGGTGCTTCCATGCATTTCGGCGTTTTGGTACGTAACATTGTAAAAACATTCAAAATATACATTTTTAGGAATGTTGTTGTTTCTCCATGTAAAGTGCTTTTTAAGCGTTTTGTACCTAAGAAGCTCAGGAACACTTGTAATATTGTAATATCGTTGTAATATCGTTTCCTACGTAAAAATCCCAAAAACAATGAAAAAAAAACATATTTTTAGGTAAAGTTATTGTTTCTTAATAAATGGTGCTTGCATGCATTTTTTTGTGTTTTCGGAAGTAGCTCAAACACACTCAAAAGACAATGTTTTTCTTTAAAGACACTGAAAACATGTTTTGTTTTGTTTTTACGGGGGACTATTTTCAGACTTTTTAGCGTTTTGGTGTCTAAAACGATGAAAAAAAAAAAAAATAAATAAATAAACACTAAAAAGGCAAGTTATGGTTTCGTTTCTCTATAGAAAATTCTTTGCATGCATTTTTGGCGTTTTGTGAAAAAAAAACTTTCTAGATAATGTTCTTTTTATGCATATAGAGTATTATTCACGCGTTTTAACGGTTTCTTACCTCTGGTGAAAAAAACTCATAAGAAACGTTTCTGGTAATTAAGTTTTGTTCTACCATATCGGGAATTTTGTATTCATTTTCCCATTTTTGTGCCTAACAAGTTTCAGATTTTCTGAAAATACATTTTATTTGTTGATGTTATTATGTTTGTCAATATAGTGTTTCGCATTCTTTTAAGGTTTTGATAACTAAGAAGCTCGAAAAGACAAAAAAAAAAAAAAAAAAAAAAAAAAAAACGCAATTTTGGTAATGGTATGTTTTTTTTTTTTTTTTTTTTCTTTTCCATATAGAATGTTATTCAGGCGTTTTTGCGTTTTTTTATTGGTACCTAAGAAGTTCAAAAATAATGAAAACATAAGTTTCTAGAAGTATTGTTTTACTTCACTTTTTTTCTTTGTAGCGTTTTGGTACCTAACACGCTGAAAAGCACTTAAAATATTCGTTTTTGATAATGCTTGTTTCCCAGTATAGAGTACTTTTCGAGTATTTTTTACGTTTTGGTACCTAGCATTGTGAAAAAAAAAACACTCAAAATACACGTTTTCAGGGATAATTTTCTGTTTCTCCATATAGAGTGCTATTAACGCATTTTTGCTTTTTAGTACCTAAGAAGCTCAAAAATACTTATACACAATTTTCATAATGTCTTTTCGTTTCTTCGTATAGAGTGGTTTGCATGGATATTCGTGTTTTGATATCTAACGAGCTCAAGCACACTTACAATATACTTTTTTTCATAACGTTTTTCTCTTTCTTCAAATGACGTGCTTTGCATGCATTTTGGTGTTTTGGTACCTGATAAGGTGAAAAACACTTAAAATGCACGTTTTTGGTATTATTGTTCTTTTCTTCATATAAAGTGCTGTTCAGTTGTTTTAGCATTTTCCTACCTGAGAAGCTCAAAAACTATCATTGTACACGTTTCTGGTAAAATTGTTTTGATTCCATTTATATATATTATATATAACTCAAAAAAACACTCAAATACACGTCTACCGTAAAGTCTTTTGATGTAATGACTTTACATGTATTATGGCGTTTTATACGTAACAAGTTCAAGAACACACAAAATACTTATTTTTGGTTAGTTTTTTTTTTTCACCATGAAGGTGTTTTGCATGAGTTTTAACGTTCTGATACGTATGTAGCTCAGATGCACATAAAAGACACGTTTTTTATAAAGTTTTTTTTTTTCCCTATATAGGGTGCTTTCCATGCTTTTTAGAGTTTTGGTGCCTAACACGCACTCACTCAAAAGACACGTTTCTGCAAAGTGCGTTTCTTTTACAGATATAGGTTGCTTTACATGCATTTTCGCTAATGCTACAAATCAATGTGAAAACACTGAAATTACATCTTTTTCGTAATATTGTTTTGTTTCTTGTAATTAACGCATTTTCGGGTTTTGGTACCATAAAACCTCAAAAGCCTACATGTTTCTGGTAATTTCTTTTCCTTTCCCCATATAGAATAATTTTAATTGCTTTTTCCCGTTTTTCTACGTAACAAACTCAAAAACACTCGAAAATAGTAATTCTATTTATTTATTTATTTATTTATTTATTTTATTTTTTTTTTGCATAAAGTGTGTTTTGCATGCGTTATATCGTTTTGGTACATATGAAGTTTAACAGCACTGAAAATACACGTTTTTCGTAATATTATCTTGTATTCCCAAATATCGTTTTGCTGCGTAACAGGCTCAAAAACAATGAAAACACATGTTTCTGGTAATGCCGTATTGTTTAATCACATAAGACACTTTTTATGCTTTTTTGCGTTTTTGTACCTGAAAATATGAAGAAAAAGAAAAAAAAGAATTCACATTTTGGTCATGCCGTTCTGTTTCTACTTATAGTTATAGTTATTTATTGATGCGTTTTAGCCTTTTGATACCTAAGAAGCTCTAAAAGAATCATAAAACATGTTTCTCGTAATGCGTTTTTGTTGCCCCATCTAGGATACATTCTATGCATTTTTGCGTTTATCTTCGTAAGAATTTCAAAAACACTCAAAATACTTGTTTTTCGTCAAATTGTTGTTTTTCCATAATTTCCATGCATTTTAGCTTTTTGGTACGAAAGACGTTCAAAAACACTCAACAGAACTTTTTTTTTTTTTCATATCGGGTGTTTTCATGCTGTTTTTCGTTTTGGTAGTGAACACTCTTAAACACTGAAAAGATTTTTTTTTTAGGAAATCTCGTTTCCTTACCCCTTATATGATGCGTTACATGCATTTTTGGCATTTTTATATCAAACAATGTGAAATACACATAATATTTGGTAATGTTTTTCTTTTTTTCATATAAATTGTTATTCATGCGTTTTTTATGTTTTGATAAAGATGAACCTCAAAAACGCTCAATATACACTTTCTCGTAAAGTCTTTTCGTTACCTCATATAGGAGTACGTTTTTGTAAGTTTTTGTACGTAACAAGCTGAAAAGATTCAAAATACTTTCATTTGCTAATGTTATTGCGTTAATACATATAACGTGTTTTGCATGCGTTTTATCGTTTTCGTATGTAAGTAGTAGAAACTAACTTTTTTTTTATATTTTTCCACTTATAGGGTGTTTTTTGCTCATAAACACTCAAAAGAAACGATTCTTGAAATCTAGTTTTCTTTTCTTATTGAGGATGCTTTGCATGCTTTTTTTTGGCCTTTTTTTTTTTTTTTTTTTTACCGAACGAAAGGAAATACACAAAAAATTCACGTTTCTGGTAATGCTATTTATGACTTTAAGTGTTTTGTTGCCTAAGAAACTTATAAAACACTCATACAAGAAATGCATGTTTCTTTTAACGTCTTTTCGTTTCCCCATATAGGGTACTTTGCATGCATTTTGACGTTTTTCTACGTAATAACCACAAAAACACTATTTCTTTTATGATAATGGTATTCTGTTTTTCCATAAAATATGTTTAGGTACTTATGAAGTTTAAAAAGACTGAAAAGACACATTTTTCGTATCTTTGTATTCGTATTTTTTTGTATGGTTTGTATGCAATATAGACTAAATTCCAGGCTTCTTTGCGCTTTTTGTGCCTAAGACTCTCAAAAACACTCAAAAGACACGTTTCCTTTAATGTCGCTTCGTTTTCCCACATAAGTAAGAGTTTTGCATGTATTTTCTCGTTTTGGTACACAATAATGTGAAAAACACTTAAAAAACACGCTTTTTGAGAATGTTCTGTTACTCAATATAGAGAATTCTTTATGCGTTTCAGCGTTTTTATACCTAATAAGATCAAACACATTTTTTAATACATATTTCTCGTAATGTCTTTTCGTTTCCCCATACAGGGTACTTTCCATGCATTTTGGCGTTTTCTACCTACCAAGATCCGAGATACTCAAAATACTTGTTTTCTCTAATGTTTTTCTGTTTCTCCATAAAAGGTGTTTTTGCATGCATTTTAGCGTTTTAGTACGCCAACAGCTCAAAAATACTGAAAAAGAAGTTTTAGGTAGTTATTTTATTTTTCCACATATGGTGAATTTCATGATTTTTAGTGTTTTTGGTGCCTAGTACTCTCATAAACACTGAAAAAGACACGTTCCTGGAAATCTCCCCTCCTTTGAACGTACAAGGTGCTTTGCTTGTATTTTTGAGTTTTGGTACATAACAATGTGGATTACACTCAAATTACATTTTTTTGGTAATGATGTTCTATTTCTCATATAGAGTGTTATTTATGCATTTCAGTGTTTTCGTGCTTAAAAAGCTCAAAAACATTAATAATACAGGTTTCTTTTAATGTCTTTTCCTTTCCCCACGAAACGGATTTTAGCCTCTTTATACGTAACAAGCTCAAAACAATCAAAATACTTATGTTTGGTAATGTGGCTTTTAAGGCGTTTTAGAGTTTTCGTACGTAGGTAGTTTAAAAACGCTGAAAAGAAACGTTTTTTGTAATGTTGTTGTCATAGAAGGTACTTTCCATGCTTTTTGATGTTATTGTACGTAACAAGCTCATAAACAATGAAAATATTTTTCTTTTTTCATAAACAGTGTTTTGCATACGTTTTAACGTTTTCTTACGTTAATAGTTTAAAACACTCAAAAGACAAGTTTTTCATGTTTTATCTTCGTATATAGAATGCTTTATATGTTTTTTTTATACCCTCATAAAAACTCAAAAGTCACGTTGGTAGAAACGCCATTTTCTTTCTTTTCTTTCTTTTTTGCGTGCATGCATTTCCATACATATAGAGTGCTATTCTATCTATTTCAAGTTTTTGTACTTTAGATGCAGCATAACATTTACTAATAAGCGTTTCTCATAATGCATTTTCGTTTCCTTATATAAGGTACTTTTCATGCTTTTGATGTTTTTATACATAACAAGCCGAAAACACTGAAAATACTTGTTTTTGGGAAAGTTATTATATTTCTCCATAAAGTGTGTTTTGCGTTCGTTTTGGTACGCAAGAAGATGAAAAACACCCAAAGGACGCGTTTTTCCTCATTCTGTTTTGTATTGGCATACAAAATGAATTCCATGCTTTTTAACGTTTTCGTGTCGTACACGCTCAAAAACACTGAAAAGACACGTTTCTGCTAATGTTGTTACGCTTCCTCATATTGGAGGTTTTGCATGCATTTTTGCGTTTTGGTAACTAACAATGCAAAAACAGTCAAAATACACATTTTCATTAATGTTCTAGTTCTCTATATAAAACACTATTAGAGTTTTAGTAACGCTTATAATACACGTCTCCGGTAATGTTCTCTCGTTTCCCAATATAGGGTATTTTGCATGCATTTTAATGCTACAAATACATATGTTTTCCAATATAATTTTTTCTACAAGAAAGTTGCTTTGAATGCGTTTAAGTTATTTAGTATGTAAACTCAAAAAGGTTTAAAATATATATTTTTTGTAAAAGTTGTTTTTTCTCATATAGCTAGCTTTCATTTTTTTTCTTAACGTTATGTAGCTTAACACGCTGAAAACATTCAGAAGACATGTTTCTGGAAAATTTGATTCCTTTCCTCATGTATCCTTTATTGCATGCTTTTATGCCGTTTTGGTACCTAACAATGTGAAATGTACTTTCTCCAAGGTTTTTTTTTGCATGTGTTTAAGTGATTTAGTATGTAAGAAGCTCAAAAGCGTTTAGAAGACATCTAATTCGTAAAGTTGTTTTGTTTTCCCATATAGGTTGATTTTCATGCTTTTATAACGTTATGTTGCTTAAGACGTTCAAAGCATTCAAAAGACATGTTTCTGGAAAACTTAATTCCTTCCCTCAAGTAGATTTTATTGCATGTTTTTTTGTCGTTTTTGCACCTAACAATGTGAAATACACTCAATATACACGTTTCTGGTAATGTTGCTCTGTTTCTTCAAATAAAGCGCTATTTATCCGTTTTAGGGTTATGGTACCTAAGAAGCACAAAACATTAATAAAGCACCACTCTGGTAATGTTCTTTTTGGTCTTTATATAGGTTATTTTGCATGCATTTTTGTTGTTTTTATACATAACATGCTCAAAAACACTGAAAATACACTCAAACAAAACATGAACAAAAATGTTTGTTTTGAATGTTTTCACATTGTTAGGTGGCAAAGCGCCAAAATGCATGCAAAACACTCTATACGGGAAAAAGGAACTACATGTCTTTTAATTGTAGAGAGAAACAGAACAACATTACGAAAAACTTTTATATTGACTCTTTTTCGTATTAATAGGTACCAAAACGCTTTAGTGCTTTCAAAGCACTCTTTATATGGAAATGAAATGGCATTACCAGAAACGTATCTTTTCTGTTTTTTTTTTTATTGTTTTACGCACCATAACGCTATAAAGCATAGAAAGTATTGACAAAACATTAACAGAAACATGTCTTTTGTGTGTTTTTATGCAAAACACCTTTCCTAGAGAAATGGAATAACATTATCTAAATCTTGTATTTTCAGTGTTTTGAGCTTCTTACGTAAAAAAAACGCCAAAATGCATGGAAAGAACCCGATATAGAAAAAAAAAAAATTATATTATAAGAAATATGTATTATAAGTGTTTTTTTTTTTTTTTAGTTTCCCAGGTACAAACGCTAAAACGCGTGTATAACACTTATAAGGGAGAAACATTCCTTAGAATAACTTTTTTTAGTTTTTTTTTTTTTTATTGTTAGGTACCAAAACGCCATAAAACATGCAAATTACATGATATGAGGAAATGAATGGACATTTTGAGAAACGTTTATTATGAATATTTTTGAGCTTCTTAGGTTTTTTTTTTTTTTTTTTTTATGTAGGAAGGATACTGGCCAAGGGCAACAAAAATCTAATAAAAAAAATGCCCACTGAAATGCCAGTCCCTAAAAGGGTCAAAGCAGTGGTCAAAAATTGGTGGATAAGTGTCTTGAAACCTCCCTCTTGAAGGAATTCAAGTCATAGGAAGGTGGAAATACAGAAGCAGGCAAGGAGTTCCAGAGTTTACCAGAGAAAGGGATGAATGATTGAGAATACTGGTTAACTCTTGCGTTAGAGAGGTGGACAGAATAGGAGTGAGAGAAAGAAGAAAGTCTTGTGCAGCGAGGCCGCGGAAGGAGGGGAGGCATGCAGTTAGCAAGATCAGAAGAGCAGTTAGCATGAAAATAGCGGTAGAAGACAGCTAGAGATGCAACATTGCGGCGGTGAGAGAGAGGCTGAAGACAGTCAGTTAGAGGAGAGGAGTTGATGAGACGAAAAGCTTTTGATTCCACCCTGTCTAGAACAGCAGTATGAGTGGAACCCCCCCAGACATGTGAAGCATACTCCATACATGGACGGATAAGGCCCTTGTACAGAGTTAGCAGCTGGGGGGGTGAGAAAAACTGGCGGAGACGTCTCAGAACACCTAACTTCATGGAAGCTGTTTTAGCTAGAGATGAGATGTGAAGTTTCCAGTTCAGATTATAAGTAAAGGACAGACCGAGGATGTTCAGTGTAGAAGAGGGGGATAGTTGAGTGTCATTGAAGAAGAGGGGATAGTTGTCTGGAAGATTGTGTCGAGTTGATAGATGGAGGAATTGAGTTTTTGAGGCATTGAACAATACCAAGTTTGCTCTGCCCCAATCAGAAATTTTAGAAAGATCAGAAGTCAGGCGTTCTGTGGGTTCCCTGCGTGATATGTTTACCTCCTGAAGGGTTGGACGTCTATGAAAAGACGTGGAAAAGTGCAGGGTAGTATCATCAACATAGGAGTGGATAGGACAAGAAGTTTGGTTTAGAAGATCATTAATGAATAATAAGAAGAGAGTGGGTGACAGGACAGAACCCTGAGGAACACCACTGTTAATAGATTTAGGAGAAGAACAGTGACCGTCTACCAAAGCAGCAATAGAACGGTCAGAAAGGAAACTTGAGATGAAGTTACAGAGAGAAGGATAGAAACCGTAGGAGGGTAGTTTGGAAATCAAAGCTTTGTTCCAGACTCTATCAAAGGCTTTTGATATGTCCAAGGCAACAGCAAAAGTTTCACCAAAGTCTCTAAAAGAGGATGACCAAGACTCAGTAAGGAAAGCCAGAAGATCACCAGTAGAGCGGCCTTGACGGAACCCATACTGGCGATCAGATAGAAGGTTGTGAAGTGATAGATGTTTAAGAATCTTCCTGTTGAGGATAGATTCAAAAACTTTAGATAAGCAGGAAATTAAAGCAATAGGACGGTAGTTTGAGGGATTAGAGCGGTCACCCTTTTTAGGAACAGGTTGAATGTAGGCAAACTTCCAGCAAGAAGGAAAGGTAGATGTTGACAGACAGAGCTGAAAGAGTTTGACTAGGCAAGGTGCAAGCACGGAGGCACAGTTTCGGAGAACAATAGGAGGGACCCCATCAGGTCCATAAGCCTTCTGAGGGTTTAGGCCAGCGAGGGCATGGAAAACATCATTAAGAAGAATTTTAATAGGTGGCATGAAGTAGTCAGAGGGTGGAGGAGAGGGAGGAACAAGCCCAGAATCGTCCAAGGTAGGGTTTTTAGCAAAGGTTTGAGCAAAGAGTTCAGCTTTAGAAATAGATGTGATAGCAGTGGTGCCATCTGGTTGAAGTAGAGGAGGGAAAGAAGAAGAAGCAAAGTTATTGGAGATATTTTTGGCTAGATGCCAGAAATCACGAGGGGAGTTAGATCTTGAAAGGTTTTGACATTTTCTGTTAATGAAGGAGTTTTTGGCTAGTTGGAGAACAGACTTGGCATGGTTCCGGGCAGAAATATAAAGTGCATGAGATTCTGGTGAAGGAAGGCTTAAGTACCTTTTGTGGGCCACCTCTCTATCATGTATAGCACGAGAACAAGCTGTGTTAAACCAAGGTTTAGAAGGTTTAGGACGAGAAAAAGAGTGAGGAATGTACGCCTCCATGCCAGACACTATCACCTCTGTTATGCGCTCAGCACACAAAGACGGGTCTCTGACACGGAAGCAGTAGTCATTCCAAGGAAAATCAGCAAAATACCGCCTCAGGTCCCCCCAACTAGCAGAGGCAAAACGCCAGAGGCACCTTCGCTTAGGGGGATCCTGAGGAGGGATTGGAGTGATAGGACAAGATGAAGATATGAGATTGTGATCGGAGGAGCCCAACGGAGAAGAAAGGGTGACAGCATAAGCAGAAGGATTAGAGGTCAGGAAAAGGTCAAGAATGTTGGGCGTATCTCCAAGACGGTCAGGAATACGAGTAGGGTATTGCACCAATTGCTCTAGGTCATGGAGGATAGCAAAGTTGTAGGCTAGTTCACCAGGATGGTCAGTGAAGGGAGAGGAAAGCCAAAGCTGGTGGTGAACATTGAAGTCTCCAAGAATGGAGATCTCTGCAAAAGGGAAGAGGGTCAGAATGTGCTCCACTTTGGAAGTTAAGTAGTCAAAGAATTTCTTATAGTCAGAGGAGTTAGGAGAGAGGTATACAGCACAGATAAATTTAGTATGAGAATGACTCTGTAGTCGTAGCCAGATGGTGGAAAACTCGGAAGATTCAAGAGCGTGGGCACGAGAGCAGGTTAAGTCATTGCGCACATAAACGCAGCATCCAGCTTTGGATCGAAAATGAGGATAGAGAAAGTAGGAGGGAACAGAAAAGGGGCTACTGTCAGTTGCCTCAGACACCTGAGTTTCAGTGAGGAAAAGAAGATGAGGTTTAGAAGAGGAGAGGTGATGTTCTACAGATTGAAAATTAGATCTTAGACCGCGAATGTTGCAGAAGTTAATGAAGAAAAAGTTGAGGGGGGTGTCAAGACACAGGGTCGTCGACGGAAAGGCAGTCCGACCTGGGGACATTTATGGTCCCCTCCCCAGATGGGGACTCCGAGGCTGGTGTAGGAGTCGCCATGATTTTAAAATTTTTGGAGTGAAGGGTGTGTGTGTTATTAGGTGCTTGTAGTTTTGTGTGGAGGAAGAGAGTTGTCTTTAGAGGGCAGGCTGTGACTACCCCCTTGTGTTGTGAGACACAAAGGGAAACGTTCAGTGAGGTCACAGCTGGGTTTAATGATAAGTTCACAGCACCCCCTGAACAGTGCTTTAGACCTCACTGGGAGTAATTATCGTTTCGGCAGGTGTCTACTGCCTCCTCCATTCTTAGGTACCCAAAAAATAGATAAATAAAAACAATGTGCTTCATATGGGGAAAGGAAACGACATCACTAGAAATATGTGTTTTCACTTTTTTTTTCCAGAGTTTTAGGCACCAAAACGCAAAAACGCATTCAAAATCAGCCTTTTTAGGGAACAGAAAACAACATTATCACAAACGTGTCTTTTGAGTGGTTTTGAGCTTCTTACGTATCAAAACCCTAAAATGTATCCAAACACGCTTTATGGAGAAACAAACTTTAGTAAAAAATTGTATATTGAGTATTTTTTAAGCTTGTTATGTCCAGAAACAGGAAAAAATGCATGTAAAGTTCCTTTTATGGTGAAATAAAATTATTTTATTAGAAAAGTGTATGATCTATTTTTTTATTCAAAACGCTAAAACGCGTGAAAAGCACTTGATATGGAGAAGTAGAACAATTAAATTATATATATATATATATATATATAAAAAAAAAAAAAAAACGGGTGTTCTGAGCGTTTTTTCTCATTGTTACACCCCAAAACGCCAAAATGCATGCAACATTCTTCTTAAGGTGAAACTAAATGAATATACCAGAAACCTACCTTTTCAGTGTTTTTCATCGTTTTAGGAACCAAACGTTTCGTTTCCCCATATGAAGTTTTTTACATACAATTTAGTGTTTGGTACCTAAAATTGTGAAAACTAATCAAAACACGTTTTATTAATGTTATTCAGTTTCTGCATATGGAGTGCCATTCACGCCATTTAGAATTTTGTTACCTAGGAAGCTCAAAAATAGTTAAAATACACGTTTCCGTTAATAAATATTTATTTCACGATATGAAGTACTTTTGCATACATTTTCCCGTTTCTGTAGGTAACAAGCATAAAAGCACTGAAAATGCATATTTTTGGTAATGTTATTATGTTTCTCCACAAAGGATGTTTCCCATGCGTTTTAGCTTTTAGGTACATGAATATCAAAAACACTGAAAAGACACGCTTTTTGTAATGTGTTATTGTCTTCCAATATAGAGTGCATTCCATGCATTTTATTGCTTTGGTGCCTAACAGGTTGAAAAAAAAAAGTGAAAAGATATTTTTTTTCTAGTAATGTCGTTTCTTTTCCCCATATAGAATATTTCAGATGCATTTTGGCGCTTTGGTACGTACCTAAGATTGTAAAAAAATAAGGTTGTTTTGTTCCTCCAAATAGCGTAGTATTGACGCATTGTAAGGTTTTGGTACATAAGAAGCTCAAAAACAAAATACACGCTTCTCGTTTCCCCATATAGGGTGCTTTCCATGCATTTGGGCGTTTTGGTACGTAACATTGTAAAAACATTCAAAATAGACATTTTTAGGAATGTTCTGTTTCTCTATGTAAAGTGCTCTTCAAGCGTTTTGTACCTAAGAAGCTCAGGAACACTTGTAATATTGTAATAAAGTTGTAATATCGTTTCCTACGTAAGAAAAAGAAACAATGAAAAAAAACATTTTTTTGGTAATGTTATTCTGTTTTTAATAAATGGTGCTTGCGTGCATTTTTGTGTTTTCGTAAGTAGCTCAAAAACTCTCAAAAACAAGTTTATCTTTTGCCTTGTTTTCTTTTGACAAGTTTGTCTTTTGCCTTCAAGTTTTACCTTGTCTCAAAAGACAAGGTAAAAAGGCAAGTTATGGTTTCATTTCCCCATAGAAAGTTCTTTGCATGCCTTTTTAGGCGTTTTTTTTTTTTAAACTAAAAAAGTATTTTAGATAATGTTGTTCTTTTTATGCATATGCAATATTTTTATTCACGCGTTTTAACGGTTTCTTACCTCTGGTGAAAAACACTCATAAGAAACGTTTCTGGTAATTAAGTTTTGTTCTACCATATCGGGTATTTTGCATTCATTTTCCCATTTTTGTACCTAACAAGTTTCAAAATTTCTCAAAATACATTTTTTTTGTTAATGTTATTATGTTTGTCAATATAGAGTGTTTCGCATGCTTTTAATGTTTTGATAACTAAGAAGATCAAAAAGACTCAAAATACGCTTTTTCGTAATGCTATGATTTTCTTTTCTTTTTTTATTTTCCATATAGAATATTATTCAAGCTTTTTTGTTTTTTTTATTGGTACCTAAGAAGCTCAAAAATTACGAAAACATAAGTTTCTAGAAGTATCGTTTTATTTCACTTTTTTTTCTAGAGTTTTGGTACGTAACACGCTGAAAAATACTCAAAATATTAGTTTTTTATAATGTCGTTTGTTTCCCAATATACGAGTAGAGTACTTTTCGAGTAAACGTTTTTAGTAATAATTTTCTGTTTCTCCATATAGAGTGCTATTAACGCATATTTGCTTTTTAGTACCTAAGAAGCTCAAAAATACTTACACTCAATTTTCATAATGTCTTTTCGTTTCCTCGTATAGAGTGGTGTGCATGGATATTCGCGTTTTGATATCTAACGAGCTCAAGCACACTTAAAATATACTTTTTTGATAACGTTGTTCTCTTTCTTCAAAATGACGTGCTTTGCATGCATTTTGGTGTTTTGGTACCTGATAAGATGAAAAACACTTAAAATGCACGTTTTTGGTATTATTGTTCTTTTCTTCATATAAAGTGCTATTCAGTTGTTTTAGCATTTTCCTACCTGAGAAGCTCAAAAATAATCATTAGACACATTTCTGGTAAAGTCGTTTTGTTTCCCATTACATCGTTTTTGTCCCATTACATCGTTTTGTTTCCCATTATTACTTTACATGTATTTTGGCGTTTTTATACGTATGAAGTTCAAAATATTAAAAAATTCAAGACTTTGGTAATGTTATTACGTTTGTTCATGAGGGGTATTTTGCATGCATTTGAGCATCTTGTCATGAAAGAAGTTTGAAAACACACAAAAAGCATGATTTTGTTAATGTTCATTTTTATTCCCGAATAGGTTGCACACTTTTCTGGTAATGCCATTTCATTTCCCCACACAGAAGTTTTTCCATGCATTTTGTCGTTTTGGTATCTAACATAAAAAAAAAAAAAGTGAAAATACACTTTTTTTCTTAATGTTTCTCCATATTCAATGCTATTCACACATTTTAGCATTTCGGTACTTAAGAATCTTAAAAAAAAAAACACTAACTTTCTGAAAATATCGTTTTGTTTCATCATATAGGGTAGTTTCCAAGCATTTTGACATTTTGGTACCTAACACTGTGAAACACACTCCAAAAATACGTTTTTGGGTAAGTTGTTCTGTTTTTCCATATTTAGTACTATTCATGTGCTTTAGCGTTTTGGTACGTAAGAAACTCAAATACACTCACATACACGTCTACCGTAATGTCTTTTGATTTCCCCATATAGTGTACTTTGCAAGTATTATGGCGTTTTTATACGTAACAAGTTAAAGAACATGCAAAATACTTATTTTTGGTTAGGTTATTTTGTTTCACCATAAAGGTGTTTTCCATCCGTTTTTACGTTCTGATAAGTAAGTAGCTCAGAAGCACATAAAAGTTACGTATTTTATAAAGTTGTTTTGTTTCCCTATATAAGGTGCTTTCCATGCTTTTTAGAGTTTTGGTGCCTAACACGCACGCACTCAAAAGACACGTTTATGGAAAGTGCGTTTCTTTTACAGATATAGGTTGCTTTACATGCATTTTGGCATAATGCTACCAATCAATGTGAAAAACACTGAAATTACATCTTTTTCGTAAAATTGTTTTTTTTTTTCTTGAAATAGAGGGATATTAACGCATTTTTCGTGTTTTGGTACCATAAAAGCTCTAAAGCCTACATGGTTCTGGTAATTTCTTTTCCTTTCCCCCTATAGAATAATTTTACCTGCTTTTTCCCGTTTTTCTACATAACAAACTCAAAAAACACTCGAAAATACTAATTTTATTTATTTATTTATTTATTTATTTTTGCATAAAGGGTGTTTTGCATGCGTTATATCGTTTTGGTACATATGAAGTTCAACAGCACTGAAAATACACGTTTTTCGTAATGTTATCTTGTATTCCCATATATGGTTTTGCTGCGTAACAGGCTCAAAAACAATGAAAACACATATTTCTGGTAATGCCGTATTCTTTAACCACACAGGAAACTTTTCATGCATTTTTGCGTTTTTGTACCTGGAAATATGAAAAAACCATAAAAAAATACACATTTTGGTCATGCCGTTCTGTTTCTACTTAAAGTTATAGTTATTTATTGATGCATTTTAGCCTTTTGATACCAAAGAAGCTCTAAAAACGATCGTAATACATGTTTCTCGTAATGCGTTTTCGTTGCCTCATCTATTCATTTTGGCGTTTATTTTCGTAAGAATCTCAAAAACACTCAAAATACTTGTTTTTCGTCAAATTATTATGTTTTTCCATAAAGGGTGTTTATGCATATTAGCTTTTTGGTACGAAAGACGTTCAAAAACACTGAACAGAATTTTTTTTTTTCTCATATTGGGAGTTTTCATGGTCTTTTTTTGTTTTGGTGTTTAACACTCTTAAACACTGAAAAGATTTTTTTTTTTTTTAGGAAATCTCGTTTCCTTACCACGTAAATGATGCGTTACATGCATTTTTGGCATTTTTATATCAATGTGAAATACACATAACATTTGATATTTTTCATTTTTCATATAGATTGCTATTCATGCGTTTTCATGTTTTGTTAAAGAAGAACCTTAAAAACGCTCAAAATACACGTTTCTCGTAAAGTCTTTTCGTTACCTCATAATAAATTATAGGAGTACGTTTTTGTAAGTTTTTGTACGTAACAAGCTGAAAAGATTCAAAATACTTTTATTTGGTAATGTTATTGCGTTAATTCATATAACGTGTTTTGCATGCGTTTTATCGTTTTCGTATGTAAGTAGTAGAGAAAACTCTAAAGTAACTTTTTTTTTATATTTTTCCCCGTATAGGGTATTTTTTGTTCATAAACACTCAAAAGACACGATTCTTGAAATCTAGTTTTCTTTTCTTATTGAAGATGCTTTTGCATGCTTTTTTTTTTTGACGTTTTGTTACCGAACGATAAGAAATACACTGAAAATACACGTTTCTAGTAATGCAATTCATGGCTTTTAGTGTTTTGTTGCCTAAGAAACTTAAAAAAACAGTCATACGAGAAATTTATGTTTCTTGTAACATCTTTTTGTTTCCCCATATAGGGTATTTTGCGTGCATTTTGACGTTCTTCTACGTAATAACCACAAAAACACTATTTCTTTTATAATAATGGTATTCTGTTTCTCCATAAAATATGTTTTGGTACTTATGAAGTTTAGAAAGACTGAAAAGACACATTTTTCGTATCTTTGTATTCGTATTTTTTTCGTATGGTTTGTATGCAATATAGACTAAATTCCAGGCTTTTTTGCGCTTCTTGTGCCTAAGACTCTCAAAAACATTCAATAGACACGTTTCCTTTAATGTTGCTTTGTTTTCCCATATAAGTAAGAGTTTTAGTACCTAATAATGTGAAAAACACTTAAAATACACGCTTTATGAGAAGATTTTGTTTCTCCATATAGAGAATTTTTTTTATGCGTTTCAGCGTTTTTATAACTAATAAGCTCAAACATACTTTTTAATACATATTTCTCGTAATGTCTTTTCGTTTCTCCATATAGGGTACTTTCCATGCATTTTAGCGATTTTCTACCTACCGAAATACTAAAAAAAAAAAAATTTTTTAACGTTTTTCTGCTTCTCCATAAAAAGGTGTTTTACATACATTTTAGCGTTTTAGTACACCAACAGCTCAAAAACACTGAAAAAAGACGTTTTTGGTAGTTATTTTATTTTCCCACATATGGTGAATTTCATGCTTTTTAGTGTTTTGGTGCTTAGTACTCTCATAAACACTCAAAATACACGTTCATGAAAATCTCCCCTCCTTTCCACGTACAAGGTGTTTTGCTTGTATTTTTGCGTTTTGGTACATAACAATGTGGAATACATTCAAATTATTTATTTTTTTGGTAATGTTGTTCTGTTTCTCATATAGAGTGTTATTTATGCGTTTCAGTGTTTTCGTACTTCAGCTCAAAAACACTAATAATACAGTTTTCTTTTAATGTTTTTTCGTTTCCTCACGAAACGGAATTTAGCGTCTATACGTAACAAGCTCAAAATAATCAAAATACTTATGTTTGGTAATGTGGTTTTTGAGGCGTTTTAGAGTTCTCGTACGTAGGTAGTTTAAAAAAGCTGAAAAGAAACGTTTTTGGTAATGTTGTTTTCCTTTCTTACATAGGGTGCTTCCCTTGCTAACCAAATATTTTTGAGCCTAACACGCCCATAAAAACTTAAAAGACAAATTGCTAAAAGTCTTGTTTATTTACGTACATTTTGCTGTTTTAGTATATATGAATATGAAATACATTCAAAATGTTTTTTGGTATGTTGGTCTGTTTCTCCATATTGATTTTTATTCTAGCGCTTTCGATTTTTTTTTTTTTTTACTCATAATATATTTTTCTCGTAATGTGTTTTCCATTCGTCATTGAAGGTACTTTCCAGGCTTTTTGATGTTATTGTACGTAACAAGCTCATAAACAATGAAAATATTTTTCTTTTTCTATAAACAGTGTTTTGCATGCGTTTTAATGTTTTGTTATTTAAGTAGTTTAAAACACTCAAAAGACAAGTTTTTCATAATGTTTTATCTTCGTATATAGAATGTTTTATATGTTTTTTTTATACCCTCATAAAAACTCAAAAATCACGTTTGTAGAATCGCCATTTTTTTTTCCATATATAGTGTGCTATTCATTCATTTTGCTTGCATACATTCCCATACATATAGGGTGCTATTCTATATATTTCAAGTTTTTGTACTTTAGATGCAGCATAACATTTACTAATAAACGTTTCTCGTAATACATTTTCGTTTCCTTATATAAGGTACTTTCCATGCTTTTGACGTTTTTATACATAACAAGATGAAAACACTCAAAATACTTGTTTTTGGGAAAGTTATTATATTTCTCCATAAAGTGTGTTTTGCGTTCGTTTTGGTACGTAAGAAGATGAGAAACACCCAATGGACTCGTTTTTCGTAATTTTATTTTGTATTGGCATACAAGATGAATTCCATGCTTTTTAACGTTTTCGTGTCGTACACGCTCAAAAACACTGAAAAGACACGTTTCTGGTAAATTTGTTACGCTTCCTTATATTGGAGGTTTTGCATGCATTTTTGCGTTTTGGTAACTAACAATGAAAAAAACAGTCAAAATACATATTTTCATTAATGGTCTGGTTTTCCATATAAAACACTATTCATGTGTTTTAGAATTTTAATAACGCTTATAATACACGTCTCTGGTAATGTTCTCTCGTTTCCCCATATAGGGTATTTTGCATGCATTTTAATGCTATAAATACATATGTTTTCCAATATTATTTTTTTCTAACAAGAAAATTGTTTTGCAGGTGTTTAAGTGATGTACTATGTAAGAAGCTCAAAAACGTTTAAAAGATTTTTTTTTTTAAGTTGTCGTGTTTTCTCATTTGCGAAAATTTGATTCCTTTCCTCATGTAGGCTTTATTGCAGGATTTTTTTTGCCGTTTTGGTACGTAACAATGTGAAATATACTTTCTCCAAGAAGGTTGTTTTGCATGCGTTTGAGTGATTTAGTATGTAAGAAGCTCAAAAGTGTTTAGAAGACATCTAATTCTTAAAGTTGTTTTGTTTTCCCATATAGGTTGATTTTCATGCTTTTTGACGTTATGTTGCTTAACACGTTCAAAACATTCCAAAGACATGTTTCTGGAAAACTTGATTCCTTTCCTCAAGTAGGCTTTATTGCATGTTTTTTTTTTTTTTTTTTTTTTGTCGTTTTGGTACCTAACAATGTGAAACATAATGTTGTTCTGTTCCTTCATATAAAGTGCTATTTATCCGTTTAGGGTTATGATACCTAAGAAGCACAAAACACTAATAATGCACCACTCTGGTAATGTTCTTTTTGCTCTTTATATAGGTTATTTTGCATGCATGTTTGTTCGTTTTGTACATAACATGCTCAAAAACACTCAAAATACACTCAAACAAAACATGAACAAAAATGTTTGTTTTGAATGTATTTTTGACATTGTTAAGTACCAAAGAGCCAAAATGTATGCAAAGCATTCTATACGGGAAAAAAGGAACTATATGTCTTTTAATTGAAGAGAAAAACAGAACAACATTACGAAAAACTTTTATATTGACTGTTTTTCGTATTAATAAGTACCAAAACGCTTTAGTGCTTTCAAAGCACTCTTTATATGGAAATGAAATGGCATTACCGGAAACGTGAATTTTCTGTTTTTTTTTTATTTTTTTTTTTATTATTTTAGGTACCATAACGCTATAAAGCAGAGAAAGCATTGACAAAACATTAACAGAAACATGTCTTTTGTGTGTTTTTATGCAAAACACCCTTCCTATAGAAATTGAATAACATTACCTAAATCTTGTATTTTCAGTGTTTTGAACTTCTTACTTAAAAAAAACGCCAAAATGCATGGAAAGAACATGAAAAGATGTATAGAAAACAAACCTATATTATAAGAAACATGTATTATAAGTGTTTCTTAGCTTCCCATGTATAAACGCTAAAACGCGTGTATAACACTTAAAAGGGAGAAACAGAACAAAATTACTAAAAATAACTTTTTTTTAGGTTTTTTTTTTTTTTTATTGTTTGGTACCAAAACGCCATAACACATGCAAATTACCTGATATGAGGAAATGAATGGACATTACGAGAAACGTTTATTATGAGTGTTTTTGAGGTTCTTAGGTACCAAAATCTAAAACACGTGAATAGCTTTTTATATGGAAAAGCGGAATAACATTACCAAAAACGTGTGTGTTGATTGTTTGTCGCATTGTTAGGTACCCAAAAAATAAATAAATAAAAACAATGTACTTCATATGGAGAAAGAAAACATTACTAGAATTATATGCGTTTTCACTTTCTTTTTTTTTCCAGTGTTTTAGGCACCAAAACGCAAAAAGGCATTGAAAATCACCTTTTTTTTTTTTTTTTGAACAAAACAACATTACCAGAAACGTGTCTTTTGATTGGTTTTGAGCTTCTTACGTATGAAAACTCGAAAATGTATCCAAACACGCTTTATAGCGAATCAGGCTTACATGAGTAAAAATTGTATATTGAGTATTTTTTAGCTTGTTAGGTCCAGAAACAGGAAAAAAATGCATGTAAAGTTCCTTATATGGTGAAATAAAATTTACGAGAAAAGTGTATGATCTTTTTTATTCAAACCACTAAAACGCGTGAAAAGCGCGAGAAGCAAAGCAATTAAATTATAAAAAAAAAAAAACGGGGGTTCTGAGTGTTTTTTCACATTGTTACACCCCAAAACGCCAAATTGCCTGCAAAGTTCTTCTTAAAGTGAAACTAAACTAATATACCAGAAACCTACCTTTTCAGTGTTTTTCAGCGTTTTAGAAACCAAAACGTTAAAATGCATAGAATACACTTTGTTAAAATATAAAACAATATTACCAAAAACATGATTTTTTTTGTGTGTGTGTGTTTTCTGGTGTTTAACGAAGACGCTAAAATACATGCAAAATACACTTTATGGAGAAACAGAATAGCTTTACCAAAAACGTGTATTTCAGTGTTTTCCAGCTTGTTACGTACAAAAATGCCAAGATGAATGCAAAGTACGCTATATGGGAAAGGAAGGAAGAATATCAAAACGCTAAAACGAGTGATTAGCATTTTGTATGGCGAAAAAGAACATTACCAAAAAACGCCTGTTCTGAATGCTTTTTTTTTTTACATTGTTAAGTATCAAAATACCAAAATGCACGCAAAGCACCCTATATGGGGAAACGAAAGGCCATTATGAGAAACGTATTTCGTGAGAGTTTTGACCTTCTAAGGTAGCAAAACTATAAAACGCTTGAATAGCACTCTATATTAAGAAATATAACAATATTACCAAAAAAGTTTATTTTAAGTGTTTCTCGTATTGTTAGGTAAGGAAACGCCAAAATGAATGCAGAGCACTCTATATGGGAAAACGAAACTTCATAAACAGAAATGTATATTTTAGGTGTTTTTTTTAGCGTTTTTTTCCCCCAAAACTGTTAAAATCATGTGAATATCGTTAGAAATGTATATTAATGATCGTTTTTTATGCTGCTATTGAACCAAAACGCAAAAACACGTGAAGAGCACACTATATGCAGAAATAGAAGAATATCATTAAAACAGGGTCTTTTTGAGCTTCTTAGTTACCAAAACGATAAAAGACACGAATATCACTTTTTTTTATGGAAAAACATATCATTACTAAAAAAGAAAAAAAAAACGTATATATTGAGTGTATTTCACATTCTTAGTTGCATAGCGCCAAAATTCGTGGAAATCACAGAACAACATTAACAAAAATGTGTATGAATAGAAGAATATCATTAAAACAGGATCTTTTTGAGCTTCTTAGTTACCAAAACGCTAAAAGATACGATTATCACTTTTTTTCATGAATAAACAGATCAGTACTAAAAAAAAAAAAAAAATTTCACATTCTTAGTTGCACAGCGCCAAAAAGCGTGGAAATCACAGAACAACATTAACAAATATGTGTATTTTTAGTGTTTTTTCCCATTGTTAAAAGTTTAGAAACATTCAAAAGACACGGTTTTTGTAATGTTTTGTATTCCTATATAAGGTGAATTTCATTTTTTTTTCTTTTAGCGTTTTAGTGCATAACATACTAAATATTAGTCAAAACACTTTTTCTAGTAATTATTCGTTTCCCCATACAGGGGGGCTTTGCATGCATTTTGCTGTTTTGATACTTAATAATGTGAAAATTCACAAAATAAACATTTTTGATTATGTTCTGTTTCTCGAAATAGAATGCTATTCATGCTTTTTAGCAGTTTGGTACCTAAGTTCAAAAGCTCTAATAATACACGTCTCTAATAATGTCTTATCGTTTCCCATAAAGAGTAGTTTACATGCATTTTTGCTTTTTTCCATGTAACTAGCTCAAAAACACTCGAAATACACATTTTTTGGTAAAGCTATACTGTTTATTCTTAAAGATTTTTTTGGATCCGTTTCATTATTTCCTTAAGTAAGTAGCTTAAAAACATTAAAAAGAGATGTTTTAGGTAATATTGTTTTGTTTTCCCATATATGGTGTTTTCCATGCCTTTTAGCGTTTTGAACGTGTCTAGCACGTTCGTAAACACTTAAATGATAATGTTTCTGGAATCTCGTTTCCTTTCCCTATATTGAGTAGTTTTCACGTATTTTGGCGTTTTGGTACCTAACAATGTGAAATACACTCAAAATATACGTTTTCGGTTACGTTTCTCTGTTTTTCCATATAAAGTTCTAGTCATGCTTTTTGGTACCTAAGAAATTTTTTTTTATCGTTTTGATGCTTAGCACGTTCATGAAACACATAAAAGACAATGTTTCTGGAAATCTCGTGTTCTTTTCCCATGTAGAGTGATTTCCACGTAATTTGTCATTATGCACCTAGAAATGTGAAATACACTCAAATTATATGTTTTTTTGGTAGTGATCTGTTTCTCAATAAAAAGTAGTATTCATGTGTTTTAGCGTTTTGGTAAGTAAGAACCTCAAAAACACTGATGATACACGTTTATCGTTTCCCTGTATAGTGTACTTTGTATGCATTTGGTAATTTTTGAGTGATTTTGAGCTTGTTAAGTAAATTGAAAAAGGGAAGCATATGAAAAGTATTCTATATGGTGGAAAAAAAAAAAAAAAAAAATTACCAAAAAAATTGTATGATGAGTATTTTTTTTTTTTTTCATATTCTTATGTACCAAAATGCTAAAACGCTTCAATTGCACTTTTTATGGAAAAACTTAACATTACAAAAAAATGTGTTTTTTTTTTTGTGTGGTTTTCTCATTGTTAGATATCAATACGCTAAAGTACATGCAAAAACATATTTTATGGGGAATCGAAAAGATATTACCAGAAACCTGTCTTTTTAGTGTTTTTCAGCGTTTTATCAACCAAAACGCTAAAATGCATAGAAAGTAATTTTTATTGGAATACAAATAACATTATCAAAAACATATGTTTTAGAAGTTTTTTGAGATTCTCATGAACTAAAACACTAAATCACATCGAAACCCTTTTATGGAGAAACGGAATAACATTATCAAAAACGTGTATTTTCAGTGTTTTTTGAGCTTGTGACGTACAAAAAGGCCAAAATGCATGCAAAGTACCCTTTTTGGGAAAGGAAAAGATATTACAAGAAACGTTTCTTTGATAACAAAACGCTAAAACTAGTGGAGAAAGACAACAACATTACCAAATAATTTGTTTCGAGCGTTTTTTTTTTTTCAGTACCAAAACGCCAAAATGCAAGCAAAGTACCCTATATGAGGAAAGAAAAGGACATTACCAGAAATGTATTTTGTGAGTATTTTTAACCTTAGCAAAACTCTAAAACGCTCCAAAACTCTAAAAGTCAGAAGCACTCTATATGGAGAAAAGAATAATAATAAAAAAAAAAACGTTTATTTTAAGTGTTTTTGCTTTCCTACATAGCAAAAAGCGTTTTTCCGTTTATGAACATAACTAGCTTAAAAACTGATTTTTTTTTTTTTCAATAAAGCCTATTTTGCATGCGGTTTAGCGTTTTGATACGTAAGAAGCTTAAATAAACTAAAAAGACACGTTTGTTTTGTAATCTAATAAAGCATGCTTTCCTAGCGTTTTAGTGTTTTGATGCCTAAAACGCACAAAAATGCTAAAAGAATCACGTTTCTATCAATGTCATTTCGCTTCCTTATATTAACCATATATTTTGCCGTTTTTACTACTTAAAAATGTGAAAAACTCTCAAACCATATTTTTTTTTTAATACTGTTTTGTTTCTCTAAATTAAGTAAGTTTCACGCTTTTTAGTGTTTTTGTACGTAAGAAACTCAAAAAAAATCATAAAATCCGTGTTTTTATAATAAAGTTGTTTTTTTTCATCATCTAGGGTAGTTTGCATGAATATCGCCGTTTCTTTACCTAAGAAGCTCATAAAATATTCAAAATACACAATTTTTGTAATTCTTTTTTGATTCTCCATCACGTGTGTTTTTCTAGCGTTTCAGCATTATGATACCTTAGAAGCTCCTAAACACTTAAGATATTTTTTTTGGTATTATAAATTTTTATTCTAATATAGGGCATGCATTTTATTGTTTTGGTGCCTAAAACGCTCAAAAACACTGTAAGCATACGTCTTGGGTATTGTCGTTTCCTTTCCCAATATACAGTACTCTCCATGTTTTTTGGTGTTTTTGGTAACTAACGGCGTGAAAAACACTCAAAATACACGTTTTTTGGTATGTTATTCTTTTTTTTTTTTTAATTAGAATGCTATACAAGCTTTTTTTTTCTTACTTTGTACCAAAACGTAATAAGGCGTTAAGAACACTAAATAATGAAAAACAAAACAATAAACAAACAATAAACGTGTATTTTTTTTTTCATATAGATTCCAAAACGCTAAAATGCTTACGAAGAACTCTATATAAGGATGTTACCAAAACTTAGGTACCAAAACTCTAATACGCGTGAAGAACACTTTATATGGAGTAAGAGAACATCACCAAAATCGTTTATCTTGAGTTTTTTTTTTTTTTAACATCGCTAATTATTAAAACGCCAAAATGTATGCAAAGCTGTCTATATTGGGAAACGAAATGGCATTACTAGAAACGTATCTATTGAGTGTTTTCGTGTGTGTTAGAAACGAAAGCGCTAAAAAGATTAGAAAGCAACATTTATTGGAATACAAAACATTATTAAAACGTGTCTTTTGAGTGTTTTTAAACTTTTATGTACCAAAACGCTGAAACGTATGTAAAACACCCTTTATTAAAATTAACAATATCAGCAAAAATGTGTTTTTTGAGTATTTTTCCGCTTGTTAAATACGACAAAACGTCTAAACGTCAAAATGCATGTTTATTACCCGATGTAAGAAAAAAAAAAAATGATATCAGAAACCTGCATTCTGAGAGTTTTTTCATATTATTAGTTACCAAAAAAAAGCATGCAAAGCATCCTCAATCAGAAAAGAGAACTAGATTTTAAGATTCGTGTCTTTTGAGTCTTTATGAACAAAAAACACACTATACGGGGAAAAATATATATATATACAAAAGAAAGTTACTTTTGAGTGTTTTCTACTAACATACGAAAACTAGATAAAACGCATGCAAAACACGTTATATGGATTAAGGCAATAACATTAGCAAATAAAAGTATTTTGAATCTTTTCAGGTTGTTACGTACAAAACCTTACAAAAACGTACTCCTATACGAGGTAACGAAAAGACTTTACAAGAAACGAGTATTTTGAACTTTTTTGAGGTTCTTCTTTAACAAAACATGAAAACGCACGAATAGCAATCTATATGAAAAAAGAAAAACATTATGAAATATTATGCGTATTCCCACATTGTTTGATATAAAAAATGCCAAAAATGCATGCAACGCATCATATACGGGGTAAGGAAACGAAATTTCCTAAAAAAATATCTTTTAAGTGTTTATGGGTGTTCACCACCAAAACGAAAAAGAGCATGAAAACACCCAATATAAAAAAAAAGGTTCTGTTGAGTGTTTTTGAACGTCTTTCGTACCAAAAAGCTAAAATGCATGTAAAACACCTTTTATGGAAAAACATAATAATCTGACGAAAAACAAGTATTTTGAGTGTTTTTGAGATTCTTACGAAGATAAACGCCAAAATGCATAGAAAGTACCCTAGATGTGGTAAGGAAAACACATTACAAGAAACATTTATTATGATTATTTTAGAGCTTCTTAGGTATCAAAAGGCTAAACCGCATAAATAAATAACAATAATATAAGTAGAAACAGAACGGCATAACCAAAATATGTATTTTTTTTTTTCATATTTTCAGGTACAGAAACGCAAAAATGCATGAAAAGTGTCCTATGTGGTTAAACAATACGGCGTTACCAGAAACATGTCTTTTCATTGATTTTGAGCCTGTTACGCAGCAAAATACGAGATAACATTACGAAGAACGTGTATTTTCAGTGTTGTTGAACTCCATATGGATCAAAATGATATAACGTATGGAAAACACACTTTATGCAAGAAAAGAGTAGAATTACTATTTTCGAGTGTTTTTGAGTTTGTTACGTGGAAAAACAAGAAAAAAGCTTGGAAATTATTCTCTATGGGGTAACGAAAAGAAATTACAAGAAACATGCAGGTATTATGAATGCTTTTATGTTATCAAAACCCGAAAATGCGTTAATATCCCTTTATTTCAAGAAAAAAAAACAGTATTACGAAAACGATGTAATTTCAGTGTTTTTCACATTGATAGGTAGCATTATGCCAAAATGCATGTAAAGCAACTTATGTCTGTAAAAGAAACGCACTTTCCATAAACGTGTCTTTTGAGTGCGTGCGTGTTAGGCACCAAAACTCTAAAAAGCATGGAAAGCACCCTATATAGGGAAACAAAACAACTTCATAAAAAAAACGTGTCTTTTATGTGCTTCTGAGTTACTTATGTATCAGAAAGTTAAAACGCATGCAAAACACCTTCATGGTTAAACAAAATAACCTAACCAAAAATAAGTATTTTGCGTGTTCTTGAACTTGTTACGTATAAAAACGACATAATGCATGCGAAGTACACTATATGGGGAAATCAAAAGACATTACAGTTAAGGTGTATGTGAGTGTTTTTGAGTTTCTTACGCACCAAAACGCTAAAGCACATGAATAGCACTAAATATGGAAAAACAGAACAACTTACCCAAAAAACGTATTTTTGGAGTGTGTTTAACAGTGTTAGGTACTAAAACGTCAAAATGCTTAGAAACTACCCTATATGATGAAACAAAACGATATTTTCAGAAAGTGAGTGTTTTTAAGATTTTTAGTTACCGAAATGCTAAAACGTGTGAATAACATTCAATATGGAGAAACATTACGAAAAAAGTGTATTTTCACTTTTTTTTTTATTTATATTAGGTAGCAAAACTACAAAATGCATGGAAAGCATTTTGTGTGGGGAAATGAAATGGCATTACCAGAAAAGTGTGCAACCTATTCGGGAATACAAATGAAATAACAAAATCATGTCTTTTGTGTGTTTTCAATCTTCTTTCATAACAAGATGCTCAAATGCATGCAAAATACCCTTCATGAACAAACGTAATAACATTACCAAAGTCTTGAATTTTTAATATTTTGAATTTCTTACGTATAAAAACGCCAAAATGCATGTAAAGTAATAATGGGAAACAAAACGATATAATGAGAAACAAAACGACTTTATCAGATTTTATCAGATTGTTTTTGAGCTTCTCAGGTAGGAAAATGCTAAGACAACTGAACCACACTTTATATGAAGAAAAGAACAATAATGCCAAAAACGTGCATTTTAAGTGTTTTTCACCTTATCATGTACCAAAACATCAAAATGCATGCAAAGCACGTCATTTGAACAAAGAGAACAACGTTATCAAAAAAGTATATTTTAAGTGTGCTTGAGCTCTTTAGATATTAAAACGCGAATATCCATGCAAACCACTCTATACGAGGAAACGAAAAGACATTATGAAAATTGTGTATAAGTATTTTTGAGCTTCTTAGGTACTAAAAAAGGAAAAATGCGTTAATAGCACTCTATATGGAGAAAAAGAAAGTTATTACTGAAAACGTGGATTTTGAGTGTTTTTTTTCACAATGCTAGGTACTAAAACGTAAAAATACTCGAAAAGTACTCTATATTAGGAAACAAGCGACATTATCAAAAACGAATATTTTAAGTGCTTTTCAGCGTGTTAGGTACCAAAACGCTAGAAAAAAAAAAAAAAAAAAACGTGAAATAAAACGATACTTCTAGAAACGCAAAACTGCCTGATTAACATTATATATGAAAAAAAAACATAGCATTACCAAAAACGGGTATTTTGAGTCTTTTTCAGCTTCTTAGTTATCAAAACCTTAAAAGCATGCGAAACACTCTATATTGTTAAACATAATAACATTAACAAAAAAATGTATTTTGAAAAATTTAGAAATTTGTTAGGTACAAAAATGTGAAAATGAATGCAAAATACCCGATATGGTAGAACAAAACTTAATTACCAGAAACGTTTCTTATGAGTGTTTTTCACCAGAGGTAAGATACCGTTAAAATGCGTGAATAATACTCTATATGCATAAAAGAACATTCTCTAAAACGTATTTTTTTTTTAGTTTTTTTTTTCAGAAAACGCAAAAAATGCATGCAAAGAACTTTCTATGGGGAGACGAAACCATAACTTGCCTTTTTAGTGTTTTTTTTTTTTTTTTGTTTTAGGCACCAAATCGCTAAAAATAACCACCCAAAAAACATGTTTTCAGTGCGTTTAAGGAAAAAAAACTTGTCTTTTGAGTGTTTTTGAGCTACATACGAAAACACAAAAATGCATGCAACCACCATTTATTAAGAAACAGAATAACATTACAAAAAATATGTTTTTTTATTGTTTTTTTTTTTTTTTTTTTAGTTTTCTACGTAGGAAACGATATTACAACGATATTACGATATTACAAGTGTTCCTGAGCTTCTTAGGTACAAAACGCTTGACGAGCACTTTACATGGAGAAACAGAACAACATTCCTAAAAATGTCTATTTTGAATGTTTTTACAATGTTACGTACCAGAACGCCCAAATGCATGGAAAACACCCTATATTGTGTATTGTGTTTTTGAGCTTCTTATGTACCAAAACTCTAAAATGCGTCAATACCACGCTATTTGGAGGAACAAAACAACCTTTTTTTTTCACAATCTTAGGTACGTATTGAAGCGCCAAAATGCATCTGAAATATTCTATATGGGGAAAAGAAACGACATTACTAGAAAAATATCTTTTCACTTTTTTTCAACCTGTTAGGCACCAAAGCAATAAAATGCATGGAAAGCACTCTATATTGGAAGACAATAACACATTACAAAAAGCGTGTCTTTTGAGTGTTTTTGATCTTTATGTACCTAAACGCCAAAACGCATGGAAAACATCCTTTGTGGAGAAACATAATAACATTACGAAAAATGTGTATTTTGAGTGCTTTTATGCTTGTTACCTACAGAAACGGGAAAATGTACGCAAAGGTACTTCATATCGTGAAACAAATCTTTATCAACGGAAACATGTATTGTAACTATTTTTGAGCTTCCTAGGTAACAAAATTCTAAATCACGTGAATGGCACTCCATATGCAGAAACTGAATAACATTAATAAAACGTGTTTTGATTATTTTTCACAGTGTTAGGTACCAAACACTAAAATGTATGTAAAGAAAGGACTTCATATGGGGAAACAAAACGACATTATCATATAGATGTATCTTCAGTGTTTTTGAGTTTTAGGCACGAAAACGCTAAAATACATATAAAGCACCCTGTATTGGAATACAAAATGCGTCTTTTGAGTGTCTTGTGTTTTAGAACATATTATGTACTAAAACGCTAAAATGCACGGAAATTACCGTTCACGGAGAAATAAAATAATATTACCAAAAGCGTGTATTTTCAATGTTTTGACCTTCTTACATTAATGCCAAATTTCATGGAAAGTACCTTATTTCAGAAACGAAAAGACATTACAAGAAACGTGTATTATAAGTGTTCATGAGTTTCATAAGTACCAAAACGCTGAAACGCGTGAATAGCACATTATATGGAGAAACAGAATAACATTACCAAAAACCTCTGTTTTGGGTGCTTCTTACATTGTTAGGTACGAAACTCCAAAATGGATGCAAAGCACCCTATATAAGGACATTACAAGGAAAGTGTCTTTTGTGTTTTTTTCAGATTTTTTTTAGATACTAAAACTTTTAAACGCGTTAACAGCTCTAAATATGGAGAAACAGAAAAACAATATTAAAAGCGTTTTTGTTTTGTGTTTTTCACTTTGTTATGTACCAAAACGCCAAAATGCACGCAAATGATGCAGAAACGTGTAGAATAAGTGTTTCTGAGTTTGTAAGGTACGAAAACGTAATAACGCGTTAGGAACAGTAAATAATGAAAAACAAAACAATAAACAAATAATAAACGTGTAATTTTTTTAATATAGGTTCCAAAACGCTAAAATGCTTACGAAAAACTCTATATAAGGACATTACGAGAAACGTATATTATGAGTTCTTTTAAGCTAGATTCTTCGGTATCAAAACTCTAAAACGTGTGAAGAGCACTTTATATGGAGTAAGAGAACATCACCAAAATCGTTTATATTGAGTTTTTCTTTTTTTTATTTAACCTCGCTAATTACCAAAACACCAAAATGTTTGCAAAGCTGTCTATATTGGGACACGAAATGGCATTACTAGAAACGTGTCTATAGAGTGTTTTCGACTGTGTTAGAAACGAAAGCGGTAAAAAGATTAGAAAGCAACATTTATTGGAATACAAAACATTATTAAAACGTGTCTTTTTAGTGTTTTTAAACTTTTTATCTACCAAAACGCTGAAACGTATATAAAACACCCTTTATGGAGAAACTGAACAATATCAGCAAAAATGTGTTTTTTGAGTATTTTTGCGCTTGTTAGATACGTCAAAACGTCAAAATGTCAAAATGCATGTTTATTACCCGATGTAATAAGAAAAAAAAAATGATATCAGAAACCTGTATTCTGAGAGTTTTTCAGATTATTAGTTACCAAAGTAAAAAAAAAAGCTTGTATAGCATTCTATATGAAAAAAAAAAAACAGAACAACATATTAAAAACGTGTATTTTGAGTGTTTTTCACACTGTTAGATACAAAAACGCAAAAAAAAAAAAAAAAACATGGAGAGAATCGACAATACCCAAGACGTATGTTTACAATGTTTTTGAGCGTTTTTGTCACCAAAACGCTAAAATGCATGTAAAGAATCCAATATTAGAATAAAAATTTATAATACCCAATAAAAGTCTTTTAAGTGTTTCTAAGGTATCATAATGTTAAAACGCATGAAAAACACACGTGATGGAGAATCAAAAAAGGATTATAGAAATTGTGTATTTTGAATATTTTTGAGCTTCATAGGTAGAGAAACGGCGATATTCATGCAAACTACCCCAGATGATAAAAAAAAAAAAAAATTATAAAAACACTGGTATTATGAATGTTTTTTGAGATTTTTACGTACCAAAACACTAAAAAGCGTGAAACTTACTTAATTTGGAGAAACAAAAAAGTATTACAAAAAAAAAGTTTGCTTTGAGAGTTTTTCACATTTTTAAGTAGTAAAAACGGCAAAATGTATGACATAAATAAAAACATGCTTCTTTTAGCGTTTTTGTGCGTTTTAGGCATCAAGGCACTAAAACGCTACGAAAGCATGCTTTATTAGATTACAAAACAAACGTGTCTTTTATTTATGCTAACGTATCAAAACGCTAAACCGCATGCAAAATAAGCTTTATTCTGAAAAAGAAAAGCAGTTTTTGAACTAGTTATGTTCAGAAACGGCAAAACGGTTTTTGCTATCTAAGAAAGCGAAAACAATTAAAATAAACGTTTTTTTATTATTTTTTTTTTTCCATATAGAAAAAATGCTCAAAGCAAATGTTTTTGGTAATGTTGTTGTCTTTCTCCACTAGTTTTAGTGTTTTGTTATCAAAGAAACGTTTCTTGTGATATCGTTTCCTTTCCCATAAAGGGTACTTTGCATACATTTTGGCGTTTTTGTACGTCACAAGCTCAAAAAGACGTTTTTGGTAATGTTATTCCGTTTCTCCATAAAAAGGTTTTGATGTGTTTTAGTGTTTTAGTTGATGAGAATCTCAAAAAACTTAAAAGATACTTTTTTGGTAATGTTGTTTGTATTCCAATAAAGATTACTTTCTATGCATTTTAGCGTTTTGGTTGATAAAACAATGAAAAACACAGAAAAGACAGGTTTCTGGTAATGTCTTTTCGATTCCCCATAAAAAGTGCTGTTGCATGTACTTTAGCATTTTTGTATCTAACAATGAGAAAACCACAAAAAAACTTTTTTTTTTGTAATGTTCTGTTTTTCCATAAAGAGTGCGATTAAATCGTTTTAGCATTTTGGTACATAAGAATATGAAAAAAAAAAAAAATACTCATCATACAATTTTCTGGTAATTTCATTTTTCATTTTTTTTTTTTTTACCATATAGAATACTTTTCAACTTACTTAAGAAGCTCAAAACCATTGAAAATACTTATTTTTTTGGTAATATTATAGAATTTAAAAAATTACGAAAAGCATACAAAGTACACTATACAGGGAAACGAACACACATTACGATAAACGTGTATCATCAGTGTTTTTGAGCTTCTTACTTACCAAAACGCTAAAAGACACCAGTATTACCTTTTTTTTTTTTATGGAGAAACAGATCACTACCAAAAAATATATATATATAATTTGAGTGTATTTCACATTTCTAGGTGCATAATGACAAAACTAATAATAACTAATAAATAATAACTAATAAATAACTAATAATATGAGAAACACTCAAAATAAACGTTTTTGGTAATATTAATATATTTCTCCATATAAAATGCTATTCAAGCGTTTTAGAGTTTTGCTACCTAAGAAGGTCAAAACTCTCACAAAACACGTTCCTCATAATGTCCTTTCGTTTCCCCATATAGGGTGCTTTGCATGCATTTTGGTATTTTGATACTTAACAATGTAAAAAAAAAAAGCATTCAGAACAGGCGTTTCTTGGTAATGTTCTTTTTCGCCTTACAAAATGCTAATCAGTTGTTTATCGTTTAGGTATTCTTCCTTCCTTTCCCATATAGCGTACTTTGCATTCATCTTGGCGTTTTTGTACGTAACAAGCTTAAAAACACTGAAATACACGTTTTTGGTAACGCTATTCTGTTTCTCCATAAAGGGTATTTTGCATGTATTTTAGCGTCTTCGTTAAACACCAGAAAACACACACAAAAAAAAAAATAAATAAATAAATAAATAAATAAATAAATCACAATTTTGGTAATATTGTTTTATATTTCAACAAAGAGTGTATTCTATGCATTTTAACGTTTTGGTTCCTTAAATGCTGAAAAAACACTGAAAAGGTAGGTTTCTGGTATATTAGTTGAGTTTCATCTTAAGAAGAACTTTGCATGCATTTTGGCGTTTTGGGGTGTAACAATGTAAAAAAAAAAAAAACACTCAGAACACCTTTTTTTTTTTAATTTAATTTCTTTTAGCGTTTTTAAAAGAAACCTGTATTATTAGTGTTTTTGAGCTTCTTAAGTACCAAAACACTGAAACGCATAAATAACACTATATGAGAAAGAGAACAACATTACGAAAAATATGTAATTTGAGTGTATTCCACATTGTTATGTACCAAAACGCAAAAATACAAGCAAAGCACCTTGTAAGTGGAAAGGAGGGGATATTTCCAGGAACGTGTCTTTTGAGTGTTTATGAGAGTACTAAGCACCAAAACACTAAAAAGCATGAAATTCACCATATGTAGGAAAAAAAAATAACTACCCTAAAACATCTTTTTTCAGTGTTTTTGAGCTGTTGCCGTACTAAAACGCATGCAAAAACATCTTTTATGGAGAAACAGAAAAACATTACCGAAAACAAGTATTTTAAGTATTTCGGATCTTGGTAGGTAGAAAAACGCCAAAATGCATGGAAAGTACCCTGTATTAAGAAACGAAAAGACATTACGAGCTTATTAAGTATAAAAACGCTGAAACGCATAAAGGATTCTCTATATGGAGAACAAGAACATTCTCAAAAATTGTGTATTTTAAGTGTTTTTCACTAATGTGAAAAACACTTAAAATACACAATTTTGGTACCTAAAACGACAAAATACATGCAAAACTCTTACTTATATGGGAAAACGAAGCGACATTAAAGAAAACGTGTCTTTTGAGTGTTTTTGAGTATTAGGCAGAAAAAGCGCAAAGAAGCCTGGAATTTACTCTATATGGCGATACAAACCATACGAAAAAATACGAATACGAAGGTACGATAAAAGTGTCTTTTAGGTCTTTCTGAACTTCATAAGTACTAAAACATATTTTATGGAGGAACAGAATACCATTATCATAAAAGAAATAGTGTTTTTGTGGTTATTACGTAGAAAAACGTCAAAATGCTTGCAAAGTACCCTATATGGGGAAACGTTACACGTTACACGTTACACGTTACAAGAAACACACATTTCTCGTATGAGTCTTTTTTTTAAGTTTCTTAGGCAACAAAAGATTAAAAGCCATAAATAGCACTCTGTATTGAAAAAAAAAAAAAACATTACCAGAAACGTGAATTTTTTGAGTATTTCTTATAGTTAGGTAACAAAATGTCAAAAAAAAAAGCATGCAAAGCATCCTTAATAAGAAGAGAAAACTAGATTTGAAGATTCGTGTCTTTTGAGTGTTTATGAACGAAAAACACCCTATACGAGGAAAATATATATATAAAAAAGTTACTTTTGAGTGCTTTCTACTACTAACATACGAAAACAATAAAACGCATGCAAAATACGTTATATGGATTTTGTATTTTGAATCTATTCAGCTTGTAACGTACAAATCTTACAAAAACGTACTCCTATACGAGGTAACGAAAAGACTTTACGAGAAACGTGTATTTTGAGGTTCCTCTTTATCAAAACATAAAAACGCATGAATAGCAATCTATATGAAAAAAGAAAAAACATTACCAAATATTGTGCGTATTTCACATTGATATAAAAAAGCCAAAACTACATGCAACTTATTATATACGGGTAATAAAACGAGATTTCCTAAAAAAAATATCTTTTGAGCGTTTATAAGTGTTCACCACCAAAACGAAAAAGAGTATGAAAACACCCAATATGAAAAAAAAAGATCTATTTTGTGTTTTTGAACGTCTTTCGTACCGAAAAGCTAAAATGCATGTAAAACACCCTTTATGGAAAAACATAATAATTTGATGGAAAACAAGTATTTTGAGAGTTTTCGAGATTCTTACGAAGATAAACGCCAAAATGCATAGAAAGTAACCTAGATAGGACAAAGAAAACACTTTACAAGAAAAATATAATATGATTGTTTTAGAGCTTCTTAGGTATCAAAAGGCTAAAACGCATAAATAAATAACTATAACTGTAAGTAGAAACAGAACGGCATAACCAAAATGTGTATTTTTTTATATATATATTTTCAGGTAAAAAACGCAAAAATGCATGAAAAGTGTCCCTTGTGGTTAAACAATACGGCATTACCAGAAACATGTCTTTTCATTGTTTTTGAGCCTGTTACGCAGCAAAACGATATATGGGAATACAAGATAACATTACGAAAAACGTGTATTTTCAGTGCTGTTGAACTTCATATGTACCAAAACGATATAACGAATGCTAAACACACTTTATGCAAAAAAAAAAAAGAATAGAATTACTATTTTCGAGTGTTTTTGAGTTTGTTACGTAGAAAAACGGGAAAAAGCTTGTAAATTATTCTATATGGGGAAAAGAAAAGAAATTACCAGAAACATGTAGGTATAAAGAAATGTTTTTGAGCTTTTATGGTACCAAAAACCGAAAATGTGTTAATATCCCTCTATTTCAAGAAAAAAAAACAATTACAAAAAAGATGCAATTTCAGTGTTTTTCACATTGATAGGTAGCATTATGCAAAAATTCATGTAAAGCAACCTATGTCTGTAAAAGACACGCACTTTCCAGAAACGTGTCTTTTGAGTGCGTGCGTGTTAGGCACCAAAACTCTAAAAAGCATGGAAAGCACCCTATATAGGGAAACAAAACATCTTCATAAAAAACGTGTATTTTATGTGCTTCTGAGCTACTTACGTATCAGAACGTTAAAACGCATGCAAAACACCTTCATGGTGAAACAAAATAATCTAACCAATAATAAGTATTTTGCGTGTTTTATAATTTATTACGTATAAAAACGCCACAATACATGCAAAGTCATTACATCAAAAGACATTACGGTAGACGTGTATTTGAGTGTTTTTGAGTTTCTAACGTACCAAAACGCTAAAGCACATGAATAGCACTAAATATGGAAAAACAGAACAACTTACCCAAAAATGTATTTTTGGAGTGTGTTTCACAGTGTTAGGTACCAAAACGTCAAAATGCTTGGAAACTACCCTATATGATGAAACAAAACGATATTTTCAGAAAGTGAGTGTTTTTAATAATCTTAGGTACCGAAATGCTAAAACGTGTGAATAGCATTAAATATGAAGAAACATTACGAAAAAAGTTTATTTTCACCTTTTTTTTTTTTTTTATGTTAGATACCAAAACGACAAATGCAACTCTGTGTGGGAAATGAAATGGCATTACCAGAAAAGTGTGCAATCTATTAGGGAATACAAATGAACATAAACAAAATGGTGTTTTTTGTGTGTTTTCAATCTTCTTTCATAACAAGATGCTCAAATGCATGCAAAATACCCTTCATGAACAAACGTATTAGCATTATCAGTCTTGAATTTTTTTAATACTTTGAACTTCTTACGTATAAAAACGACAAAATGCAGGTAAAGTAATAAGAGGAAACAAAATGATATAATGGGAAACAAAACGATTTTACCAGAAACGTGTATAATGATTGTTTTTGAGCTTCTCAGGTAGGAAAATGCTAAAACAACTAAACAGCATTTTGTATGAAGAAAAGAACAATAATACCGTGCATTTTATGCCGTGCAATAAAACCGTGCAATAAAACGTGCATTTTAAGTGTTTTTCACCTTATCAGGTACCAAAACACCAAAATGCATGCAAAGCACGTCATTTGAAGAAAGAGAACAACGTTATCAAAAAAGTATATTTTAAGTGTGCTTGAGCTCGTTAGATATCAAAACGCGAATATCCATGCAGACAACTCTATACGAGGAAACGAAAAAACATTATGAAAATTGTGTATAAGTATTTTCGTGATTCTTAGGTACTAAAAAGCAAAAATGCGTTAATAGCACTCTATTTGAAGGAACAGAAAATTATTACTGAAAACGTGCATTTTGAGTGTTTTTTTTTCACAATGCTAGGTACCAAAACGTAAAAAATACTTAAAAAATACTATATATTGGGAAATAAACGATATTATCAAAAACGAATATTTTAAGTGCTTTTCAGCGTGTTAGGTACCAAAACGCTAGGAAAAAAAAAAGTGAAATAAAACGATACTTCTAGAAACTTATGTTTTCATTATTTTTGAGCTTCTTTGGTAGCAATAAAAAAAAAAAGCGCAAAAACGCCTAAATAACATTCTATTTGGAAAAGAAAAAAAATAAAAAAGAAAGACATAGAATTACCAAAAACGCGTATTTTGAGTCTTTTGAGCTTCTTAATTATGAAAACCTTAAAAGCATGCGAAACACTCTATATTGACAAACATAATAACATGAAAAAAAATGTATTTTGAGAAAATTTGAAACTTGTTAGGTACAAAAATGGGAAAATGAATATAAAATACCCGATATGGTAGAACAAAACTTAATTACCAGAAACGTTTCTTATGAATGTTTTTCACCAGAGGTAAGAAACCGTTAAAACGCGTGAATAATACTCTATACGCATAGAATAACAACATTATCAAAAATGTATTTTTTAGTTTTTTTTTCACAAAACGCCAAAAATGTATGCAAAAAACTTTCTATGGGGAAACGAAACCATAACTTGCCTTTTTAGTTTTTTTTTTTTTTTCATCGTTTTAGACACCAAAACGCTTAAAGGTATGGAAACAACCAAAAAAAAAAAAAAAAAACATGTTTTCAGTGTCTTTGAAGAAAAAAAAACTTGTCTTTTGAGTGTTTTTGAGGTACTTACAAAAACACAAAAATGCATGTAAGCACCATTTATTAAGAAACAGAATAACATTATCAAAAATATGTTTTTCTTTATTGTTTTTGGGTTTTTTACGTAGGAAACGATATTACAACGATATTACAATATTATAAGTGTTCCTGAGCTTTACATAGAGAAACAGAACAACATTCCTAAAAATGTATATTTTGAATGTTTTTACAATGTTACGTACCAGAACGCCCAAATGCATGGAATGCACCCTATATGGGGAAACGAAAAGATATTACGAGAAGCGTGTATTGTGTTTTTGAGCTTCTTATGTACCAAAACTCTAAAATGCGTCAATAACACGCTATTTGGAAAAAAAAAACAGAACCTTTTTTCCACAATCTTAGGTACGTACCAAAGCCGCCAAAATGAATCTGAAATATTCTGTATGGTGAAAAGAAACGACATTACTACAAAAATATCTTTTCACTTTTTTTCAACCTGTTAGGCACCAAAGCAATAAAATGTATGGAAAAAACTCTATATTGGAAGACAATAACGCATTACAAAAAGCGTGACTTTTGAGTGTTTTTGATCTTTATGTACCTAAACACTAAAACGCATGGAAAACATCCTTGATGGTGAAACAGAATAACATTACCCGAAATGTGTATTTTGAGTGCTTTTATGCTTGTTACTTACAGAAACGGGAATATGTATGCAAAAGTACTTCATATCGTGAAACAAATCTTGATCAACGGAAACGTGTATTGTAACTATTTTTGAGCTTCCTAGGTAACAAAATTCTAAATCGCGTGAATGGCACTCCATATGCAGAAACTGAATAGCATTAATGAAACGTGTTTTGATTATTTTTCACAATGTTAGGTACCAAACGCTAAAATATATGTAAAGAACTTCATATGGGGAAACGAAACGTTTTGGTTCCTAAAACGCTCAAAAACACTGAAAAGATAGGTTTCTGGTATATTCGTTTAGTTACACCTTAAGAAGAACTTTGCATGCATTTTGGCGTTTTGGGGTGTAACAATGTGAAAAAAACACTCAGAATACCCGTTTTTTTTTTTTATAATTTAATTGTTCTGCTTCTGCATATCAAGTGCTTTCCACGCGTTTTAGCGTTTTGAATAAAAAAAAAGATCATACACTTTTCTCGTAGAAATAATTTTATTTCACCATATAAGGAACTTTACATGCATTTTTTCCTGTATTTGAACATAACAAGCTAAAAAAATACTCAATATACAATTTTTACTAATGTTAGTCTGTTTCTCCTTAAAGCGTGTTTGGATACATTTTAGAGTTTTGATACGTAAAAAGCTTAAAACCACTCAAAAGACAAGTTTGTGGTAATATTGTTTTCTGTTCCCTAAAAAGGATGATTTTCAATGCGTTTTTTGCGTTTTGGTGCCTAAAACAATGGGAAAAAAAAAAGTGAAAACGCATATTTCTAGTAATGTCATTTCATTTCTCCATATGAACCACATTCTTTTGATTTTTTTTTTTTGGTACCTAACAATGTGACAAACAATCAATACACACGTTTTTGGTAATGTTATTCCGCTTTTCCATATAAAAAGCTATTCACGCGTTTTAGATTTTGGCACCTAAGGAGCTCAAAAACACTCATAATACACGTTTCTCGTAAGGTCCATTCATTTCCTCATATCAGGTAATTTGCATGTATTATGGCGTTTTGGTACCTAACAATAAAAAAAAAAAGATCTAAAAAAAGTTATTTTAAGTAATGTTGTTGTTTCTCCCTTTTAAGTGTTATACACGCGTTTTAGCGTTTGTACCTGGGAGGCTAAAAAAAAAAAACACTTATAATACATGTTTCTTATAATATAGGTTTGTTTTCTATATCGGGTTCTTTCCATGCATTTTGTCGTTTTTTAACGTAAGTTCATAAACACTGAAAATACAAGATTTCGGTAATGTTATTCCATTTCTATAGGAAGGGTGTTTTGCATAAAAACACACAAAAGACATGTTTCTGTTAATGTTTTTTTTTTTTTTTCAATGCTTTCTATGCTTTATAGCGTTATGGTGCCTAAAACAATAAAAAAAAAAAATAGAAAAGACACGTTTCTGGTAATGCCATTTCATTTCCAGATAAAGAGTGCTTTGAAAGCACTAAAGCGTTTGGGTACCTATTAATACGAAAAACAGTCAATATAAAAATTTTTCGTAACGTTGTTCTGTTTCTCTCTACAATTAAAAGACATGTAGTTCCTTTTTCCCGTACAGAGTGCTTTCCATGCATTTTGGCGCTTTGGTGCCTAACAATGTGAAAAACATTCAAAACAATCGTTTTTGTTCATGTTTTGTTTGAGTGTATTTTGAGTGTTTTTGAGCATGTTATATACAAAAACAACAATAATGGATGCAAAATAACCTATATAAAGAGCAAAAAGAACATTACCAGAGTGGTGCATTATTAGTGTTTTGAGCTTCTTAGGTACCATAACTCTAAAACGGATAAATAGCACTTTATATGAAGAAACAGAGCAACATTACCAGAAACGTGTATATTGAGTGTATTTCACACACCAAAACGACAAAAAAAAAAAAAATAAACATGCAATAAAGCCTACTTGAGGAAAGGAATCAAGTTTTCCAGAAACATGTTTTTTAAATGTTTTGAATGTGTTAAGCAACACGTTAAAAACACGTTAAAAACTATGAAAATCAACCTATATGGAAAAACAAAACAACTTTACGAATTATATGTCTTCTAAACGCTTTTGAGCTTCTTACATACTAAATCATTTAAACGCATGCAAAACAACCTTCTTGTAGAAAATATATTTCACATTGTTAGGTACCAAAACGGCAAAAAAAAGCATGCAATAAAGGATACATGAGGAAAGGAATAAAATTTTCCAGAAACATGTCTTTTGAATGTTTTCTGCGTTTTAAGCAACATAACATAAAAAAAAAAAAATGAAAGCTAGCAATATGAGAAAACAAAACAACTTTTACAAAAAAAAAAAAAAAACTTATAAACGTTTTTGTGCTTCTTACATACTAAATCACTTAAACGCATGCAAGACAATTTTCTTGTAGAAAAAAAATAAAATTGGAAAACATATGTATTTATGGCATTAAAATGCATGCAAAATACCCTATATGGGGAAACGAGAGAACATTACCAGAGACGTGTATTATAAGCGTTACTAAAACTCTAAAACACATGAATAGTGTTTTATATGGAAAACCAGAACATTAATGAAAATGTGTATTTTGACTGTTTTTACATTGTTAGTTGCCAAAACGTAAAAATGAATGGAAAACCTCCAATATGAGGAAGCTTAACAACATTAGCAGAAACGTGTCTTTTCAGTGTTTTTGAGCGTGTACGACACGAAAACGTTAAAAAGCATGGAATTCATCTTGTATGCCAATACAAAACAAAATTACGAAAAACGTCTCCTTTAGGTGTTTTTGATCTTCTTACGTACCAAATCAATAAAACGCATGCAAAACACACTTTATGGAGAAATGTAATAACATTCCCAAACACACGTTTTTTGAGTGTTTTCAGCTTGTTACGTATAAAAACGTCAAAAACATGGAAAGTACCTTATATAAGGAAACGAAAAGTCATTACGAGAAACGTTTATTAATGAATGTTTTGCTACATCTAAAGTACAAAAATTTGAAATAAATAGAATAGCACTCTATATGTATGCAAATGCATGGACGCAAAATGAATGAATAGCACACTATATATGGAAAGAAAATGGCGTTTTTTCAAACGTGACTTTTGAGTTTTTATGAGGGTATAAAAAACATATAAAGCATTCTATATACGAAGATAAAACATTATGAAAAACTTGTCTTTTGACTGTTTTAAACTATTTACGTAACAAAACGTTAAAACGTATACAAAACACTGTTTATGAAAAAAGAAAAATATTTTCATTGTTTATGAGCTTGTTACGTAAAATAACATAAAAAAACATGGAAAGTATCTTCTCTGACGAAACGAAAAGACTTTACGAGAAAAGTATATTATGAGGAAAAAAAAAAAAAAAACTCGAAAGCTCTAGAATAGAAATCAATATGGAGAAACAGAACAACATACCGAAAAAGATTTTGAATGTATTTCATATTCATATGTATTAAACGGCAAAATATACGTAAATAAACAAGACTTTTAGAAATTTGTCTTTTGAGTTTTTATGAGCGTTTTAGGCACAAAAAAAATTGATAAGCAAGGGAAGCACGCTATTTAAGACAGCAAAACAACATTACAAAAACCGTTTCTTTTGAGCGTTTTTAAACTACCTACGTACGAAATCTCTAAAACGCCTCAAAAACCACATTATCAAAACATTACCAAACATAAGTATTTTGACTGTTTTGAGCTTGTTACGTATAAAGAGGCTAAAATCTGTTTCGTGAGGAAACAAAAAGACATTAAAAGAAACCTGTATTATTAGTGTTTTTGATCTTTTTAAGTAACAAAACACTGAAACGCATAAATAACACTCTATATGAGAAAGAGAACAACATTACCAAAAAAATGTAATTTGAGTGTATTCCACATTGTTTTGTACCAAACAGCAAAAATACAAGCAAAGCACCTTGTACGTGGAAAGAAGGGAAGATTTCCAGGAACGCGTCTATTGAGTGTTTATGAGAGTACTAAGCACCAAAACACTAAAAAGCATGAAATTCACTATATGTGTGAAAATAAAATAACTACCAAAAACGTCTTTTTTCAGTGTTTTTGAGCTGTTGGCGTACTAAAACGCTCTAATGCATGCAAAAGCAACTTTTATTGAGAAACAGAAAAAACATTACCGAAAACAAGTATTTTGAGTATTTCGGATTTTGGTAGGTAAAAAAAACGCCAAAATGCATGGAAAGTACCCAGTATGGAGAAACGAAAAGACATTACGAGAAATATGTATTAAAAAGTGCTTTTGAGCTTATTAGGTATAAAAACGCTGAAACGCATAAAGGATTCTCTATATGGAGAAACAGAACATTCTCAAAAAGCGTGTATTTTAAGTGTTTTTCACATTATTAGGTACCAAAACGACAAAATACATGGAAAACTCTTACTTATATGGGAAAACGAAGCTACATTAAAGAAAACGTGGCTTTTGAGGAATTTTTTGAGAGAGGCACAAATAGCGTAAAGAGGCCTGGAATTTTCTCAATATGGCGATACAAACCATACGAAAAAATACAAATACGAAGATACGAAAAATGTGTCTTTTTAGTCTTTCTGAACTTCGTAAGTACCAAAACATATTTTATGGAGAAACAGAATACCATTATCATAAAAGAAATAGTGTTTTTTGAGATTACTACGTAGAAAAACGTCAAAATACATGCAAAGCACCCTACATGGATAAACGAAAAGACGTTACAAGAAACACGCATTTCTCGTATGAGTATTTTTTCAAGTTTCTTAGGCAACAAAACACTAAAAGGCATGAATAGCACTCTTTATTGAGAAAAAAAAAATTACCAGAAACGTGAATTTTTTGTGTATTTCTTATCGTTAGGTAACAAAATGTCAAGAAAAAGCGTGCAAAGCATCCTCAATAAGAAAAGAAAACTAGATTTCAAGATTCGTGACTTTTGAGCGTTTATGAACAAAAACCACCCTATACGGGGAAAAATATATAAGAAAAAGTTACTTCTGAGGGTTTTTTCTACAACTTACATACGAAAACGATAAAATGCATGCAAAATACGTTATATGGATTAACGCAATAACATTAACAAATAAAAGTATTTTGAATCTTTTCAGCTTGTTACGTACATAAACTTACAAAAACGTACTCCTATACGAGGTAACGAAAAGACTTTGCGAGAAACGTGTATTTTGAGCGTTTTTGAGGATCTTTATCAAAATATGGAAACGCATGAAGAGCAATCTATATGAAAAAAGTAAAACATTATCAAATATTATGCGTATTTCACACTGATATAAAAATGCCAAAAACACATGCTACGCATCATATACGGGGTAAGGAAACGAGATTTCCTAAAAAAAAAAAAATATATATCTTTTGAGTGTTTATGAGTGTTCACCACCAAAACGAAAAAGAGCATGAAAACACCCAATATGAAAAAAAAAAGGTTCTGTTGAGTGTTTTTGAACGTCTTTCGTACCAAAAAGCTAAAATGCATGTAAAACACCCTTTATGGCAAAAAAAAAAAAAAAAAAACATAATAATTTGATGAAAAACAAGTATTTTGAGTGTTTTTGAGATTCTTACGGAGATAAACGCCAAAATGCATAGAAAGTACCCTAGATGGGGCAAAGAAAACACTTTACAAGAAACATGTATTATGATAATTTTAGAGCTTCTTAGGTAGCAAAAGGCTAAAACGCATAAATAAATAACTATAAATATAAGTAGAAACAGAACGGCATAACCAAAATGTGTATTTTTTTCATATTTTTAGGTACAAAAAACGTAAAAATGCATGAAAAGTGTCCCTTGTGGTTAAACAATACGGCATTACCAGAAACATGTCTTTTCATTGTTTTTGAGCCTGTTACGCAGCAAAACGATATATGGGAATACAAGATAACATTACGAAAAACGTGTATTTTAAGTGCTGTTGAACTTCATATGTACCAAAATGATATAACGCATGCAAAACACATTCTATGCAAAAAAAAAAAAAAAAAAAATAGAATTACTATTTGCGAGTGTTTTTGAGTTTGTTACGTAGAAAAACGGGAAAAAGCATGTAAATTTTTTTTATATGGGGAAACGAAAAGAAATTACCAGAAACATGTAGGTATTATAAATGCTTTTGAGCTTTTATTGTACCAAAAACCGAAAATGCTTTAATATCCCTCTATTTCAAGGGAAAAAAAAACAATATTACGAAAAAGATGTAATTTTAGTGTTTTCACATTGATAGGTAGCATTATGCCAAAATGCATGTAAAGCAACCTATGTCTGTAAAAGAAACGCACTTTCCAGAAACGTGTCTTTTGAGTGCGTGCGTGTTAGGCACCAAAACTCTAAAAAGCATGGAAAGCAACCTATATAGGGAAACAAAACAACTTTATAAAAAACGTTTCTTTCATGTGCTTCTGAGCTACTTACGTATCAGAACGTTAAAATGCATGGAAAACACCTTCATGGTGAAACAAAATAACCTAACCAAAAAATAAGTATTTAGCGTGTTTTTTAACTTGTTACGTATAAAAACGCAATAATGCATGCAAAGTTCACTATATGGGGAAATCAAAAGACATTACGGTTGACGTGTATGTGAGTGTTTTTGAATTTCTTACGTACCAAAACGCTAAAGCACATGAGTAGCACTAAATATGGAAAAAAAAAAACTTAACAACTTACCCAAAAACGTATTTTTGGAGTGTGTTTCACAGTGTTAGGTACCAAAACGTGAAAATGCTTGGAAACTACCCTATACGATGAAAGAAAACGATATTTTCAGAAAGTGAGTGTTTTTTAAGATTCTTATAAGGGAATAGAAAAAATTACAAAAACCGTGTCTTTTGAATGTTTCTAAACAATAGGGAGAAAAAAACACTAAAAATACACATTTTCGTCAATGTTCTGTGATTTCCATGCATTTTGGCGTTATGCACCTAAGAATGTGAAATAAACTCAAAATATACGTTTTTTTTTTTTTTTTGGTAATGACCTGTTTCTCTATAAAAAGTGATATTCGTGTCTTTTAGCGTTTTGGTAACTAAGAAGCTCAAAAATACCCTGTTTTAATGATATTCTTCTATTTCTGCACATAGTGTGCTATTCACGTGTTTTTGCGTTTTGGTACTATAGCAGCTAAAAAACGATCATTAATATACATTTTTGGCAATATTCACATGAATTTCACAGTTTTCGTAACAAAAATGCTCAAAAACACCTAAAAGACACGTTTGTGGTTATGAAGTTTCGTTTTCCCATATAGAGTGCTATGAATGCATTTTGGCGTTTTCGTACCAAACAATACGAGAAACACACAAAATAAGTGTTTTTGGTAATATTGTTATATTTCTCCATATATAGTGCTATTCAAGCGTTTTAGAGTTTTGCTACTTAAGAAAGTCAAAACTCACAAAACACGTTTCTCATAATGTCCTTTCGTTTCCCCATATAGGGTGCTTTGCATGCATTTTGGTATTTTGATACTTAACAATGCAAAAAAAACAAAAAAAAAAAAACATTCAGAACAGACGTTTTTGGTAATGTTCTTCTTTTCTCTATATAAAGTGCTAATCACTCGTATTAGCGTTTTGGCACATAATGCTTTCTTCCTTTCCCATATAACGTACTTTGCATTCATCTTGGCGTTTTTGTACGTAAGCTGAAAAAAATAATTAAAATACACGTTTTTTGGTAATGCTATTCTGTTTCTCCATAAAGGGTGTTTTCCATATATTTTAGCGTCTTCGTGAAAACACCAAAAAAAAAAAAAAAAAAAAAAAAAAAATTGGTAATATTTTATACTTTCATATATGGCATTTTCCATGCATTTTAGCGTTTTGGTGCCTAACATGCACTCCACACAAAAAGATACGGTTCTTGAAGTGTCGTTTTGTTTTTCAATATAAACGGCTTTTTTCTATTTTTTTTCTTTTTGTCGTTTTGGTATCTAACTATATGAAAACTGATAGAAGTCTTTAAGTGGTATAAGGGTTATAACAAGGGAGATGTAAGCAAAATTCTTAGGATCAGCAACCAGGGTAGAACAAGAAATAACGGGTTCAAGCTTGAAAAATTTAGGTTTAGGAAGGAGATAGGAAAAAATTGGTTCTCAAATAGAGTGGTTGATGAGTGGAACGGACTCAGTAATCATGTAGTTAGTGCCAGGACACTAGAGAGCTTTAAGAGAAGATTAGACAAGTTTATGGATGGGGATAACAGATGGAAATAGGTAGGAGTGTTTCATACAGGGACTGCCACGTGTAAGCCTGGTCGCTTCTTGCAGCTTCCCTTATTTCTTATGTTCTTATGTTCTTATGAAAACACTTAATTTACATGCTTTTGGCAATATTGTTCTGTTTCTAAATATAGATTGGTATCAACGTGTTTTCGCGTTTTGGTACCTAATATTCTGAAGAACACTCATAATACACGTTAATCGTAATGGCTTTTTTTTTTTTTTTTTGTTTCCCCATATAGAGTATTTTATATTTATGGCAATTTTACGTAAGAAGCTGAAAAAAAAAAAACTGTAAATACTTGCTCTTGGTAACGTTATCATATTTCTTTATGTAGTGTGTTTTCCATGGGCTTTCTCGTTTTGGTACGTAAGAAGTTCCAAAACTCTCAAAAGATATATTTTTCGTAATGTTGTTTTGTATTCGCATACATAGTGATTTCCATGCTTTTTAGCGTTTTGGTGCCTAACATGCTCGAAAACACTCGAAAGACACGTTTCTGGTAAAGTCGTTTCGACTGCATTGCATGCGTTTTACAGTTTTGGCACGTAAAAAGCTAAAAAAAAAAATCATTCAAAAAAACTCTCTTTTGTGATATATTTTTGTATTCCAAAAAAGAGTGCTTTCCAAGCAATAAATCGTTTCAGTGCCTAAAAAGCTGAAAAAAAAACACTGAAAACACACTTTCATGGTATTGTCGTTTCGTTTCTTCATTTGGATGCATTTTGGTATCTAATAATATGAATATATTCAAAATAGATATTGTGTGCTCCTCCATATAGAGTGCTATTGACGCATTTTAGGGTTTTGGTACTTAAGAAGCTCAAAAACACTAGTAATACAGGTTTCTTTTAATGTCTTTTTGTTTCCTCACGAAACGGATTTTAGCCTCTTTATACGTAACAAGCTCAAAACAATCAAAATACTTATGTTTGGTAAAGTGGTTTTTGAGGCGTTTTAGAGTTTTCGTACGTAGGTAGTTTAAAAACGCTGAAAAGAAACTTTTTTGATAATGTTGTTTTGCTGTTTCACGTAGGGTGTTTCCCTTGCTTATCAAGTTTTTTTGTGCCTAACACGCTCATAAAAAAACTCAAACGACACATTTCTAAAAGTCTTGTTTATTTACGTACATTTTGCCGTTTTAGTACATATGAATATGAAATACATTCAAAATGTTTTTTTGGTATGTTGTTCTTTTTTCATATTGATTTCTATTCTAGCGCTTTCGAGTTTTTTTTTTTTTTTTTTACTCATAATATACTTTTCTCGTAATGTCTTTTCGTTTCGTCAGAGAAAGTACTTTCCATGCTTTTTGATGTTATTGTACGTAACAAACTCATAAACAATGAAAATATTTTTCTTTTTTCATAAACAGTGTTTTGCATAAGTTTTAACGTTTTGTTACGAAAATAGTTTAAAACACTAAAAAAAGACAAGTTTTTCATAATGTATATATATCTTCGTATATAAAATGATTTATTTATTTTTTATACCCTCATAAAAACTCAAAAGTCATATTTTCTTTCAATATATAGTATGTTATTCATTCATTTTGCGTGCATGCATTTCAGTACATATGAAGTGCTATTCTATCTATTTCAAGTTTTTGTACTTTAGATGCAGCAAAACATTCATTAATACACGTTTCTCGTAATGCCTTTTCGTTTCCTTATATAAGATACTTTCCATGCTTTTGACGTTTTTATACGTAACAAGCTGAAAACACTTAAAATACTTGTTTTGGGGAATATTATTATATTTCTCCATAAAGTGTGTTTTGCATGCGGTTTGTTGTTTTGGTACGTAAGAAGATCAAAAACACCCAAAGGACACGTTTTTCATAATTTTGTTTTGTATTGGCATACAAAATGAATTCCATGCTGTTTAACGTTTTCGTGTCGTACACGCTCAAAAACACTGAAAAGACACGTTTCTGCTAATGTTGTTACTCTTCCTCATATTGGAGGTTTTGCATGCATTTTTGCGTTTTGGTAACTAACAATGTAAAAACAGTCAAAATACATATTTTCATTAATGTTCTGGTTTTCCATATAAAACACTATTCATGTGTTTTAGAGTTTTAGTAACGCTTATAATACACGTCTCTGGTAATGTTATTATTTATTTATTATTTTTTCTACAAGGAAGTAGTTTTGCATGCGTTTAAGTGATTTAGTATGTATGAAGCTCAAAAAACGTTTAAAAGATTTTTTTTTTTTTGTAAAAGTTGTTTTGTTTTCTCATATAGCTAGCCATCATTTTTTTTTTTAACGTTATGTTCCTTAACACGCTGAAAACATTCAAAAGACATGTTTCCAGAATATTTGATTCCTTTCCTCATGTAGACTTTATTGCATGCTTTTTTGCCGTTTTGGTACCTAACAATGTGAAATATACTTGCTACAAAAAGGCTTTTTTTTGCATGCGTTTAAGAGATTTAGTATGTAAGAAGCTCAAAAGCGTTTAGAAGACATCTAATTCGTAAAGTTGTTTTGTTTTCCCATATAGGTTGATTTTCATGCTTTTTTAACGTTATGTTGCTTAACACGTTCAAAACATTCAAAAGACATGTTTCTGGAAAACTTCATTCCTTTCCTCAAGTAGGCTTTATTGCATGTTTTTTTTGTCCTTTGTGTACCTAACAATGTAAAATACACTCAATCTACACGTTTCTGGTAATGTTGCTCTGTTCCTTCATATAAAGTACTATTTATCCTTTTTAGGGTTGTTGTACCTAAGAAGCTCAAAACACTAATAATGCACCACTCTGGTAATGTTCTTTTTGCTCTTTATATAGGTTATTTTGCATGCATTTTTGTTGTTTTTGTACATAACCTGCTCAAGAACACTCAAAATATACTCAAACAAAACATGAACAAAAATGTTTGTTTTGAATGTTTTCACATTGTTAGGTACCAAAGCGCCAAAATGCATGCAAAACACTCTATACGGGAAAAAGGAACTACTTGTCTTTTAACTGTAGAGAGAAACAGAACAACGTTACGAAAAACTTTTATATTGACTGTTTTTCGTATAAATAGGTACCAAAACGCTTTAGTGCTTTCAAAGCACTCTTTATATGGAAATTAAATGGCATTACCAGAAACGTGTCTTTTCTGTTTTTTTATTTTTTTATTGTTTTAGGCACCATAACGCTATAAAGCATAGAAAGCATTTACAAAACATTAACAGAAACATGTCTTTTGTGTGTTTTTATGCAAAACACCCTTCCTATAGAAATGGAATAACATTACCTAAATCTTGAATTTTCAGTGTTTTGAACTTCTTACGTAAAAACACGCCAAAATGCATGGAAAGAACCTGATATAGAAAACAAACCTATATTATAAGAAACATGTATTATAAGTGTTTCTTAGCTTCCCAGGTACAAAAGCTAAAACGCGTGTATAACTCTTAAAAGGGAGAAACATTACTTAAAATAATTTTTTCTAGATCTTTTTTTTTTTTATTGTTAGGTACTAAAACGCTATAATACATGCAAATTACCTGATATGAGGAAATGAATGTACATTACGAGAAACATGTATGAATGTTTTTGAGCTTCTTAGGTACCAAAATCTAAAACGCGTGAATAGCTTTATATATATATATATATATATATATATATATATATATATATATATATATATATATATATATATATATATATATATATATATATATATATATATATATATATATATATATATATATATATATATATATATATATATATATATATATATATATATATATATATATATATATATATATATATATATATATATATATATATATATATATATATATATATATATATATATATGTGTGTGTGTGTGTATTGATTGTTTGTCACATTGTTAGGTACACAAAAAATAAATAAAAAAAAAACAATGTGCTTCATATGGAGAAAGGAAACGACATTACTAGAAATATGAGTTTTCACTTTTTTTTCCAGTGTTTTAGGGACCAAAACGCAAAAGCGCATTACAACTCACCCTTTTTAGGGAACAAAAAACAACATTATCACAAACGTGTCTTTTAAGTGTTTTTGAGCTGCTTACGTATCAAAACTCTAAAATGTATCCAAACACGCTTTATGGAGAAACAGACTAACATTAGTAAAAAAAAATTGTATATTGAGTAATTTTTAGCTTGTTAGGTCCAGAAACAGGAAGTTAAAACAGGAAAACAGAAACAGGAAAAAATGTAAAGTAAATGCATGTAAAGTTCCTTATATTGTGAAATAAAATTATTTTACGAGAAAAGTGTATGACCTTTTTTTATTCAAAACGCTAAAACGCGTGAAAAGCACTTGATATGGGGAAGTAGAACAATTAAATTATAAAAAAAAGGGTGTTCTGAGTGTTTTTTTTCACATTGTTACACCCCAAAACGCCAAAATACATGCAAAGTTCTTCTTAAGGTGAAACTAAACGAATATACCAGAAACCTACCTTTTCAGTGTTATTCAGCGTTTTAGGAACCAAAACGTTTCGTTTCCCCATATGAAGTTCTTTACATACATTTTAGCGTTTGGTACCTAACATAGTGAAAAATAATCAAAACACGTTTTATTAATATTATTCAGTTTCTGCATATGGAGTGCCATTCACGCGATTGAGAATTTTGTTACCTAGAAAGCCCAAAAATAGTTACAATACACGTTTCCGTTGATAAAGATTTGTTTCACTATATGAAGTACTTTTTCATACATTTTTCCGTTTTTGTAGGTAACAAGCATAAAAGCACTCAAAATGCACATGTTTTCCATGCGTTTTAGCTTTTAGGTACATAAAGATCAAAAACACTCAAAAGACACGCTTTTTGTAATATGTTATTGTCTTCCAATATAGGGTGCTTTCCATGCATTTTATTGTTTTGGTGCCTAACAGGTTGAAAAAAAGTGAATAGATATTTTTCTAGTAATGTCCTTTCTTTTCCCCATATAGAATATTTTAGATGCATTTTGGCGCTTTGGTACGTACCTAAGATTGTGAAAAAAAAGGTTGTTTTGTTCCTCCAAATAGCGTGGTATTGGCGCATTTTAGAGTTTTGGATCATAAGAAGCTCAAAAACACAATACACGCTTCTTGTTTCTCCATATAGGATGCTTTCCATGCATTTGGGCGTTCTGGTACGTAACATTGTAAAAACAGTCAAAAGAGACGTTTTTAGGAATGTTGTTCTGTTTCTCCATGTAAAGTGCTCTTCAAGCGTTTTGTACCTAAGAAGCTCAGGAACACTTGTAATATTGTAATATCGTTGCAATATCGTTTCCTACGTAAAAGACCCCAAAACAATGAAAAAAAAAAATTTTTGGTAATGTTATTCTGTTTCTTAATAAATGGTGCTTGCATGCATTTTTGTGTTTTCGTAAGTAGCTCAAAAACACTCATAAGACGAGTTTTTTTCTTCAGACACTGAAAACTTTTTTTTTTTTTTTGTTATTTCCATACTTTTTAGCGTTTTGGTGTCTAAAACGATGAAAAAAAATAAAAAAGGCAAGTTATGGTTTCGTTTCCCCGGGCGTTTTGATATCTAACGAGCTCAAGCACACTTAAAATATGCTTTTTTGATAACGTTGTTCTCTTTCTTCAAATGACGTGCTTTGCATGCATTTTGGTGTTTTGCTGCCTGATAAGGTGAAAAACACTTAAAATGTACGTTTTTGGTATTATTGTTCTTTTCTTCATATAAAGTACTGTTCAGTTGTTTTAGCATATTTCTACCTGACAAGCTCAAAAACAATCATTATATACGTTTCTGGTAAAGTCGTTGTGGTATCTAACATAAAAATCGTTATATCGTTTTCTTTCCCATTATTACTTTACATGCATTTTGGCGTTTTTATACGTTAGAAGTTCAAAATATTAAAAATTCAAGTTTTTGGTAATGTTATTACGTTTGTTCATGAAGGGTATTTTGCATGCATTTGAGCATCTTTTTATGAAAGAAGACTGAAAACCCACAAAAAAAAAAAAAAAACACGATTCTGTTAATGTTCATTTGTATTCCCGAATAGGTTGCACACTTTTCTCGTAATGCCATTTCATTTTCCCACATAGAGTGCTTTAAAGCATTTTGACGTTTTGGTATCTAACATAAAAAAAAAAGGTGAAAATACACTTTTTTCGTTATGTTTCTCTATATTAAATGCTTTTCACACGTTTTAGCATTTCAGTACTTAAGAATCTTAAAAAAACACTCACTTTCTGAAAATATCGTTTTGCTTCGCCATTTAGCGTAGTTTCCAAGCATTTTGACGTTTTGATACCTAACACTGTGAAACACACTCCAAAAATACATTTTTGGGTAAGTTGTTCTGTTTTTTTTTTTCATATTTAGTGCTATTTATGTGCTTTAGCGTTTTGGTACGTAAGAAACTCTAAAACACTCAAATACATGTCTACCGTAATGTCTTTTGATTTCCCCACATAGTCTACTTTGCATGTATTATGGCGTTTTTATACGTAACAAGTTGAAGAACACGCAAAATACTTATTTTTGGTTAGGTTATTTTGTTTCACCATTAAGGTGTTTTGCATGCGTTTTTACGTTCTGATAAGTAAGTAGCTCATAAGCACATAAAAGACCCGCTTTTTATAAAGTTGTTTTGTTTCCCTATATAGGGTACTTTCCATGCTTTTTAGAGTTTTGGTGCCTAACACACACGCACTCAAAATAAACGTTTCTGGAAAGTGCGTTTCTTTTACAGATATAGGTTGCTTTACATGCATTTTGTCATAATGATACAAATCAATGTGAAAAACACTGAAATTACATCTTTTTCGTAATATTTTGTTTCTTGAAATAGAGGGATATTAACGCATTTTTGTATTTTGGTACCATAAAGTTCAAAAACATATATGGTTATGGTAATTTCTTTTCCTTTCCCCATACAGAATAATTTTAACTGCTTTCTCCCGTTTTTCTTCATAACAAACTCAAAAACACACGAAACTAGTAATTTTATTTTATTTATTTATTTATTTTTGCATAAAGTGTGTTTTGCATGCGTTATATCGTTTTGGTACACTGAAAATACACGTTTTTCGTAATGTTATCTTATATTCCCATATATCGTTTTGCTGCTTAACAGGCTTAAAAACAATGAAAAGACATGTTTTTGGTAATGCCGTATTGTTTAACCACATACGACACTTTTCATGCATTTTTGCGTTTTTGTACCTGAAAATATGGAAAAATACACACAAAAAAAAAATACATTTTCGTCATGCCGTTCTGTTTCTACTTATAGTTATAGTTATTTATTTATGTGTTTTAGTCTTTTGATACCTAAGAAGCTCTAAAACAATCATAATATATTTCTCGTAATGAGTTTTCGTTGCCCCATCTAGGGTACTTTCTATGCATTTTGGCGTTTATCTTCGTAAGAATCTCAAAAAACTCAAAATACTTATTTTTCGTCAAATGATTATGTTTTTCCATAAAGGGTGTTTTACATGCATTTTAGCTTTTTTGGTACGAAAGACGTTCAATAACACAACAGAAACTTTTTTTTTCATATTGGGTGTTTTCATGGTCTTTTTCGTTTTGGTGGTGAACACTCTTAGACACTGAAAAGATATATATATATATATATATATATATATATATATATATATATATATATATATATATATATATATATATATATATATATATATATATATATATATATATATATATATATATATATATATATATATTTTTTTTTTTTTTTTTAAGAAATCTAATTTCCTTATCCCGTATATGATGCGTTACATGCATTTTTTTGCATTTTTATATCAATGTGAAATACACATAATATTTGATAATGTTTTTTTCTTTTTTCATATAGATTGCTATTCATGCGTTTTCATGTTTTGTTAAAGAAGAACCTCAAAAACGCCCAAAATACACGTTTCTCGTAAAGTCTTTTCGTTACCTCATATAGGAGTACGTTTTTGTAAGTTTTTGTACGTAACAAGCTGAAAAGATTCAAAATACTTTTATTTGCTAATGTTATTGCGTTAATCAATATAACGTGTTTTGCATGCGTTTTATCGTTTTCGTATGTAAGTAGTAGAAAACACTCAAAAATAACTTTTTTTTTATATATTTTTTCCCCGTATAGGATGTTTTTTGTTCATAAACTCTCAAAAGACACGATTCTTGAAATCTAGTTTTCTTTTCTTATTGAAGATGCTTTGCATGCTTTTTTTGACGTTTTGTTACCAAACGATAAGAAATACACTAAAAATACACGTTTCTGGTAATGCTATTCATGGCTTTTAGTGTTTTGTTGCCTAAGAAACCTAAAAAAACACTCATACGAGAAATGCATGTTTATTGTAACGTCTTTTTTTTTCCCATATAGGGTACTTTGCATGCATTTTCACGTTTTTCTACGTAATAACCACAAAAAAAAACACTATTTCTTTTATGATAATGGTATTCTGTTTCTCCGTAAAATATGTTTTGGTACTTATAAAGTTCAGAAAGACTGAAAAGACACATTTTTTGTATCTTCGTATTCGTATTTTTTCGTATGGTTTGTATGCAATATAGAGTAAATTCCAAGCTTCTTACCGCTTTTTGTGCCTAAGACTCTCAAAAAACACTCAAAAGACATGTTTCCTTCAATGTCGCTTTGTTTTCCCATATAAGTAAGAGTTTTGCATGTATTTTGTCGTTTTGGTACACAATAATGTGAAAACACTTAAAATACACGCTTGATGAGAATGTTCTGTTTCTCCATATAGAGAATTCTTTATGCGTTTCAGCGTTTTTATACCTAATAAGCTCAAACACACTTTTTAATACATATTTCTCGTAATGTCTTTTCGTTTACCCATACAGGGTACTTTCCATGCATTTTGGTGATTTTCTACCTACCAAGATCCGAAATACTCAAAATACTTGTTTTTGGTAATGTTTTTCAGTTTCTCCATAAAAGGTGTTTTTGCATGCATTTTAGCGTTTTAGTACGCCAACAGCTCAAAAACACTGAAAAAAGACGTTTTTAGTAGATATTTTATTTTCCCACATATGGTGAATTTCATGCTTTTTAGTGTTTTGGTGCTTAGTACTCTCATAAACACTCAAAAAGACACGTTCCTGGAAATCTCTCCTCCTTTACAAGTACAAGTTGTTTTGCTTGTATTTTTGCGTTTTGGTACATAACAATGTGGAATACACTCAAATTATTATTATTATTTTTTTTTTTTTTGGTAATGTTATTCTGTTTCTCATTGACAAAACATTAACAGAAGCATGTCTTTTGTGTGTTTTTATGCAAAACACCCTTCCTATAGAAATGGAATAACATTACCTAAATCTTGTATTTTCAGTGTTTTGAACTTCTTACGTAAAAAAAAAAACGCCAGAATTGAATGGAAAGAACCCGATATAGAAAACAAACCTATATTTTAAGAAACATGTATTATAAGTGTTTCTTAGCTTCCCAGGTACAAACGCAAAAACGCGTGTTTTTAAGGGAGAAACAGAACAAAATTACTTAAAATAACTTTTTTTTAGATATTTTTTTTATTTTAGGTACCAAAACGCCATAAGACATGCAAATTACCTGATATGAGGAAATGAATGGACATTTTGAGAAACGTTTATTATGAGTGTTTTTGAGCTTCTTAGGTACCAAAATCTAAAACACGTGAATAGCTTTTTATATGGAAAAGCGAAATAATATTGCGAAATACGTGTGTATTGATTGTTTGTCACATTGTTAGGTACCTAAAAAATAAATAAATAAAAACAATGTACTTCATATGGAGAAAGAAAACATTACTAGAAATATACGTTTTCACTTTTTTTTCAGTGTTTTTGGCACCAAAACGCAAAAACGCATTGAAAATCACCCTTTTTTGGGAACAGAAAACAGCATTACCACAAACGTGTCTTTTGAGTGGTTTTGAGCTTCTTACGTATCAAAATTCTTGAATGTATCGAAACACGCCAAAACCCCAAAATACATGCAAAGTTTTTCTTAAGGTGAAACTAAAGTAATGTACCAGAAACCTAGCTTTTCAGTGTTTTTCAGTGTTTTAGAAACCAAAACGTTAAAATGCATAGAATACAGTCTTTGTTGAAATATAAAACAATATTACCAAAAGCGTGATTTTTTTTTGTTTTCTGGTATTTACCGAAGACGCTAAAATACATGCAAAATACCCTTTAAGGAGAAACAGAATAGCGTTACCAAAAACGTGTATTTCAGTGTTTTCTACTTTGTTACGTACAAAAACGGTAAGATGAATGCAAAGTACGCTATATGGGAAAGGAAGAAAGAATAGCAAAACGCTAAAACGAGTGATTAGCATTTTGTATGGCGAAAAAGAACATTATCAAAAAATGCATATTGTGAATGCTTTTTTTTTTTACATTGTTAAGTACCAAAATACCAAAATGCATGCAAAGCACCCTATATGGGGAAACAAAAGAACATAATGAAAAACGTGTTTTTTGAGAGTTTTGACTTTCTTAGGTAGTAAAACTCTAAAACGCTTGAATAGCATTCTATATTAAGAAATATAACAATATTACCAAAAATGTTTATTTTGAGTGTTTCTTGTATTGTTAGGTAAGAAAACGCCAAAATGAATGCAAAGCACTCTATATGGGAAAACGAAACTTCATAACCACAAACGTGTATTTTAGGTGTTTTTTTTTTTAGCGCTTTTGTTCCCAAAACTGTTAAAATCATGTGAATATCGTTAGAAGTGTATATTAATGATCATTTTTGAGCTGCTATGGTATCAAAACTCAAAAACACGTGAATAACACACTATATGCAGAAATAGAAGAATATCATTAAAACAGGGTCTTTTGAGCTTCTTAGTTACCAAAACGATAAAAGACACGAATATCACTTTTTTTTTTATGGAGAAACAGATTATTACTAAAAAAAAAAAAAACCGTATATGTTGAGTGTATTTCACATTCTTAGTTGCATAGCGCCAAAATACGTGGAAATCACAGAACAATATTAACGAAAATGTGTATATTTAGTGTTTTTTTTACCATTGTTAAATGTTTAGAAACATTGAAAAGACACGGTTTTTGTAATGTTGCTTTGTATTCTTATATAAGGTGAATTTCATTTTTTTTTTCCATTTTAGTGCATAACATACTAAAAAAAATATCAGTCAAAACACTTTTTCTAGCAATGATTCGTTTCCTCATATAAGCGGGCTTTGCATGCATTTTGCTGTTTTGATACGTAATAATGGGAAAATTCCCAAAATAAAAGTTTTTTGATTATGTTCTGTTTCTCGAAAGAGAATGCTATTCATGCTTTTTAGCACTTTGGTACCTAAGTTCAAAAGCTCTCATAATACATGTCTCTAATAATGTCTTATCGTTTCCTATAAAGAGTAGTTTCCATGCATTTTTGTTTTTTTTCTATGTAACTAGCTGAAAAACACTCGAAATAAACATTTTTTGGTAAAGTTATACTGTTTATTCTTAAAGAATTTTTGGATCCGTTTCATCGTTTCCTTAAGTAAGAAGCTTAAAAACATTAAAAAGAGATGTTTTAGGTAATATTGTTTTGCTTTCATATATATGGTGTTTTCCATGCCTTTTAGCATTCTGAACGTGTCTAGCACGTTCGTGAACACTTAAATGACAATGTTTCTGGAATCTCGTTTCCTTTCCCTATACTGAGTAGCTTTCACGCATTTTGGCGTTTTTTTACCTGACAATAAGAAATGGAGTTACAAGATAACATTACGAAAAACGTTTATTTTCAGTGCTGTTGAACTTATGTACCAAAACGATATAACGCAGGCAAAACACACTTTATGCAAAATAAAGAATAGAATTTCTCTTTTCGGGTGTTTTTGTTTGTTACGTAGAAAAAAAAAACGGGAAAAAGCATGTAAATTATTCTATATGGGGAAACGAAAAGATATTACCAGAAACATGTAGGTATTATAAATGCTTTTGAGCTTTTATGGTACCAAAACCCGAAAATGCGTTAATATCCCTCTATTTCAAGAAAAGAAACAATATTACGAAAAAGATGTAATTTCAGTGTTTTTCACATTGATAGGTAGCATTATGCCAAAATGCATGTAAAGCAACCTATGTCTGTAAAAGAAACGCACTTTCCAGAAACGTGTCTTTTGAGTGCGTGCGTGTTAGGCACCAAAACTCTAAAAAGCATGGAAAGCACCTTATATAGGGAAACAAAACAACTTTATAAAAAACGTGTCTTTTATGTGCTTCTGAGCTACTTACGTATCAGAACGTAAAACGCATGCAAAACACCATGGTAAAACAAAATAACCTAACCAAAAATAAGTATTCTGCGTTTTCTTGAATTTGTTACGTATAAAAACTCCATAATGCATGCAAAGTACACTATATGGGGATATGAAAAGACATTACGGTAGACGTGTATGTGAGTGTTTTTGAGTTTCTTACGTACCAAAACGCTAAAGCACCTGAATAACACTAAATATGGAAAAACAGAACAACTTACCCAAAAACGTATTTTTGGAATGTGTTTCACAGTGTTAGGTACCAAAACGTCAAAATGCTTGGAAACTACCCTATATGATGAAACAAAACGATATTTTCAGAAAGTGAGTGTATTTTAAGATTCTTAGTTACCGAAATGCTAAAAACGTTTGAATAGCATTCAATATGTAGAAACATTACGAAAAAAAGTGTATTTTCACCACACCAAAATGCGTGCAAATCACGTCCTTTGAAGAAAGAGAACAATATTATCAAAAAAAGTATATTTTAAGTGTGCTTGAGCTCGTTAGATATCAAAACGCGAATATCCATGCAAACCACTCTATAAGAGGAAACGAAATGACAAAATTAAATTGTGTATAAGTATTTTTGGGCCTCTTAGGTACTAAAAAGCAAAAATGCTTTAATAGCACTCTATATGGAGAAACAGAAAATTATTACTGAAAACATATATTTTGAGTGTTTTCTTTTGTTTTCAAAATACTAGGAACCAAAACGTAAAAATACTCGAAAAGTGCTCTATATTGGGAAACAAACGACATTATAAAAAAAAAAAATATATTTTAAGTGCTTTTCAGCGTGTTAGGTACCAAAACGCTAGAAAAAAAAAACGTGAAATAAAACGATACTTCTAGAAACTTTTTTTTTTTTCATTATTTTGATCTTCTTAGGCACCCATAAAAAAAAAGGCAAAAACGCCTGAATAACATTCTATATGAAAAAAAAAAAAAAACATAGCATTACCAAAAACGCGTATTTTGAGTCTTTTTGAGCTTCTTAGTTATCAAAACCTTAAAAGCATGCGAAACACTCTATATTGACAAACATAATAACATTAACAAAAAAATGTATTTTGAGAAATTTTGAATCTTCTTTGGTACAAAAATGGGAAAATGAATGCAAAATACCCGATATGGTAGAACAAAACTTAATTACCAGAAATGTTTCTTATGAGTGTTTTTCACCAGAGGTAAGAAACCGTTAAAACGCGTGAATAATACTCTATATGCATAAAAAGAACAACATTATCTAAAACGTATTTTTTATTTATTTATTTTTTTTCACAAAACGCCAAAAAATGCATGGAAAGAACTTTCTATTGGGAAACGAAACTAGAACTTGCCTTTTTAGTGTTTCTTTTTTTTTCATCGTTTTAGACACCAAAACGCTAAAAAGTATGAAAATAGCCTAAAATACCCTAAAAAATATATGTTTTCAATGTCTTAAAAAATAAAAATAAAAAACCTTGTCTTTTGAGTGTTTTTAAGCTACTTACGAAAACACAAAAATGCATGCAAGTACCATTTATTAAGAAACAGAATAACATTATCAAATTTTTTTTTTCATTGTTTTTGGGGTTTTTACGTAGGAAACGATATTACAACGATATTACAATATTACAAGTGTTCCTGAGCTTCTTAGGTACAAAACGCTTGAAGAGCACTTTACATGGAGAAACAGAACAACATTCCTAAAAACGTCTATTTTGAATGTTTTTACAATGTTACGTACCAGAACGCCCAAATGCATGGAAAGCACCCTATATGGGGAAACGAAAGGATATTACGAGAAGCGTGTATTGTGTTTTTGAGCTTCTTATGTACCAAAACTCTAAAATGCGTCAATACCATGGTATTTGGAGGAACAAAACAACCTTTTTTTTCACAATCTTAGGTACGTACCAAAGTGCCAAAATGCATCTAAAATATTCTATATGGGGAAAAGAAACGACATTACTACAAAAATATCTTTTCACTTTTTTTCAACCTTTTAGGCACCAAAACAATAAAATGTGTGGAAAGCATTCTATATTGGAAGACAATAAACATTACAAAATGCGTGTCTTTTTAGTGTTTTTGATAAACGCTAAAACGCATGGAAAACATGCTTTGTGGAGAAAAAGAATAACATTACGAAAAATGTGTATTTTGAGTGCTTTTATGCTTGTTACCTACAGAAACGGGAAAATATATGCAAAAGTACTTCATATCGTGAAACAAATTTTTATCAACGGAAACACGTATTGTAACTATTTTTGAGCTTCCTAGGTAACAAAATTCTAAATCGCGTGAATGGCACTCCATATGCAGAAAATGAATAACATTAATAAAACGTGTTTTGATTATTTTTCTCAATGTTAGGTACCAAATGCTAAAATGTATGTAAAGAACTTCATATGACGAAATTAAACGACATTATGATATAGATTTTTTTAGTGTTTTTGAGTTTTAGGCACGAAAACGCTAAAATACCTATAAAGCACCCTATATTGGAATACAAAATGCGTCTTTTGAGTGTCTTGTGTTTTAGAACTTATTACATACCAAAACGCTAAAAGGCTCGGAAATTATCGTTCACGGAGAAACAAAATAATATTACCAATAGCGTGTATTTTCAATGTTTTGACCTCACGTACAATAATGCCAAATTTCATGGAAACTCCCCTATTTCAGAAATGAAAAGACATTACAATAAACGTGTATTATAAGTGTTCATGAGCTTAAGTAACCAAAACGCTGAAACGCGTGAATAGCACATTATATGGAGAAACAGAATAGCATTACCAAAAACCTCTGTTTTGGGTGCTTCTCACATTGTTAGGTACAAAAACTCCAAAATGGATGCAAAAGCACCCTATATAAGGTAATGAAAGGACATTACAAGAAATGTGTTTTTTTTCATGTGTTTTTTTTCAGATTTTTTAGATAATAAAACTTTTAAACGCGTGAACAGCTCTCAATATGGAGAAACAGAAAAAAAAAAAAAACATTACTAAAAGCGTTTATTTGTTGTGTTTTTCACTTTGTTATTTACCAAAACGCCAAAATGCACGCAAATGATGCAGAAACGTGTAAAATGAGTGTTTCTGAGTTTCTAAGATACCAAAACGTAATTACGCGTTAGGAACACTAAATTATGAAAAACAAAACAATAAACAAGCAATAAACGTTTTTTTTTTTTTCATATAGGTTCCAAACCGCTAAAATGCTTACAAAGAACTTTATGTAAGGACATTACCAAAATTAGGAACCAAAACTCTAAAACGCGTGAAGAGCACTTTATATGGAGTAAGAGAACATCACCAGAATCGTTTATATTGAGTTTTTCTTTTTTTTTAACCTCGTTAATTACCAAAACACCAAAATGTTTGCAAAGCTGTCTATATTGGGACACGAAATGGCATTACTAGAAACGTGTCTATTGAGTGTTTTCGAGTGTGTTAGAAACGAAAGCGCTGAAAAGATTAGAAAGCAACATTTATTCAAATACAAAACATTATTAAAACGTGGCTTTTGAGTGTTTTTGAACTTTTTATGTGCCAAAACGCTGAAACGTATGTTAAACATCCTTTATGGAGAAACTGAACAATATCAGCAAAAATGTGTTTTTTGAGTATTTTTGCGCTTGTTAGATACGTCAAAACGTCAAAAAGTCAAAATGCATGTTTATTACCCGATGTAAGAAAAAATAATAATATCAGAAACCTGCATTCTGAGAGTTTTTTTCATATTATTAGTTACCAAAGTAAAAAAAAAAAAAAGCTTGTATAGCATTGTATGTGAAAAACAGAACAACATACCAAAAAAAAACATGTATTTTGAGTGTTTTTCACACTGTTAGATACCAAAACGCCAAAAAAAACATGAGAGTACTGTATATGGGGTAAGAAAACGACAATACCCAAGACGTATGTTTACAGTGTTTTTGAGCGTTTTAGGCACCAAAATGCTAAAATGCATGTAAAGCACCCTATATTAGAATAAACATTTGTAATACCAAAAAAATGTCTTAAGTGTTTAGGAGCTTCTAAGGTATCATAATGCTGAAACTCTAGAAAAAAACACACGTGATGGAGAATCACAAAAGGATTACAAAAAATGTGTATTTTGAACATTTTTTGAGCTTCTTAGGTAGAGAATCAGCGATATTCATGCAAACTACCCTAGATGATAAAAAAAAAACTATTATAAAAACACGGGTATTATGAATGTTTTTTTTTTTTTGAGATTCTTACGTACCAAAACACTAAAAAGCGTGAAACTTACTTAATTTGGAGAAACAAATAGGCTTTATTGGGAAAAAGGAAAGCAGTTTTTGAGCTAGTTATGTTCAGAAACGGCAAAACTCTTTTTGCTATCTAAGAAAGCGAAAACACTTAAAATAAACGGTTTTTTTATTATTCTTTTTCTCCATATAGAGTGCTACTGACTTTTAGAGTTTTGGAGCATTTTAGAGTTTTGCTAAGGTTGAAAATACTCAAAATACGTTTCTGGTAATGTCCTTTTCTTTCCTCATATAGGGTACTTTGCTTGCATTTTGGCGTTTTGGTACTGAACAAAAAAAAAAAAAAACGTTCGAAACAAATGTTTTTGGTAATGTTGTTGTCTTTCTCCACTAGTTTTAGCGTTTTGTTATCAAAGAAACGTTTCTTGTAATATCGTTTCCTTTCCTGTAAAGGGTACTTTGCATGCATTTTGGCCTTTTTGTACGTCACAAGCTCAAAAAACACTGAAAATACACGTTTTTGATAATGTTATTCCGTTTCTCCATAAAAGGGTTTCGATGTGTTTTAGTGTTTTAGTTGATGAGAATCTCAAAAAACTTAAAAGATACGTTTTTGGTACTGTTGTTTGTATTCCAATAAAGATTACTTTCTATGCATTTTAGCGTTTTATTTGATAAAACGCTGAAAAACACTGAAAAGACAGGTTTCTGGTAATGTCTTTTCCATTCCCCATAAAATATGCTTTTGCATGTACTTTAGCGTATTGATATCTAACAATGAGAAAACCACATTTTTTTTTATTAATTAAATAATTTTGTAATTGTAATTAAATAAGTGCAATTGAAGCGTTTTAGCATTTTGGTACATAAGAATATGAAAAAAAAATACTCATCATACAATTTTCTGGTAATTTCATTTTTTTTTTTTTTCCACCATGTAGAATACTTTTCATGTGCTTCCCTTTTTCAACTTACTTAACAAGCTCAAAACCACTCAAAAATTACCAAATGCATACAAAGTACACTATAGAGGGAAACGAAAATACATTACGATAAACGTGTATCATCAGTGTTTTTGAGCTTCTTACTTACCAAAACGCTAAAAGACATGAATATGACTTTTTATGGAAAAACAGATCACTACCAAAAAAAATATATATATAATTTGAGTGTATTTCACATTTCTAAGTGCATAATGACAAAATGCGTGGAAATCACTCTACATGGGAAAAGGAAACGAGATTTCCAGAAACATTGTATTTTAATTGTTTTATGAACATGCTAAGCACCAAAACGAAAAAAAAAATATTTCTTAGGTACCAAAACGCTTAAAGGCATGACTAGAACTTTATATGGACAAACAGAGAAACGTAACCGAAAAAGTATATTTTGAGTGCATTTCACATTATTAGGTACCAAAACGCCAAAATGCGTGAAAACTACTCAGTATAGGGAAAGGAAACAAGATTCCAGAAACATTGTCATTTGAGTGTTTACGAACGTGCTAGACACGTTCAAAATGCTAAAAAGCATGAAAAGCACCATATATGGGAAAATAAAACAATATTACCTAAAACATCTCTAATGTTTTTAAGCTTCTTAGTTAAGGAAACGATGAAACGGATCCAAAAAAATTCTTTAAGAATAAACAGTATAACTTTACCAAAAAATGTGTATTTCGAGTGTTTTGAGCCAGTTACATAGAAAAAACAAAAATGCATGGAAACTACTTTTTATTGGAAAAGATAAGACATTATTAGAGACGTGTATTATGAAAGCTTTTGAACTTAGGTACCAAACTGCTAAAAAGCATGAATAGCATTCTCTTTCGAGAAACAGAACATAATCAAAAGCGTTTATTTTGGAAATTTTCACATTATTAAGTATCAAAACAGCAAAATGCATGCAAAGTCCCCTATATGGGGAAATTAATTATTAGTAGAAAAAGTGTTTTGACTGATATTTAGTATGTTATGCACTAAAATGCTAAAAAAAAAGGAAGAAATTCACCTTATATAGGAATACAAAGCAACATTACAAAAAACGTGTCTTTTGAATGTTTCTAAACTTTTAACAATGGAAAAAAAAACTGAAAATACACATTTTTGTTAATGTTGTTCTGTGATTTCCACAAATTTTGGCGCTATGCAACTAAGAATGTGAAATACACTCAATATATACGTTTTTTTTTCTTTTTTAGTAATGATATGTTTTTCCATAAAAAAAAGTGATATTCGTGTCTTTTATCGTTTTGGTAACTAAGAAGCTCAAAAAGACCCTGTTTTAATGATATTCTTCTATTTCTGCATATAGTGTGCTATTCACGTGTTTTTGCGTTTTGGTACCAGAGCAGCTCAAAAACGATCATTAATACACATTTCTAACGATATTCACATGATTTTAACAGTTTTGGGAACATAAATGCTAAAAAACACCTAAAATACACGTTTGTGGTTATGAAGTTTCGTTTTCCCATATAGAGTGCTTTGCAATCTATATGACTCTTTTGACGTAATGTTGTTTTATTTTATTTTTTCATATAAGGTAATTTCTATGCTTATCGTGCCTAACATGCTGAAAAATCTAAAATAGACACGTTTCTGTTATATTGTTTCATTTCCTCAAATAGGAGGCTTTGCATGCATTTTGGCGTTTGATGGATAACAATGGAAAAAAAAAAAAAAAAACTCAAAATACACGTCTTTGGTGATGATGTTTTGTTTCTCCATACAGAATGCTATTCATACATTTTAGCGTTTTAGTGTCTAAGAAGCTTAATATCTCATAATACACGTATCTCTTAATATTTTTTTTCCCATATTGAGTACTTTCTATATATTTTAGAATTTTTGTATGTAACAATCTCAAAAACTCAGAAAATCCACGTTTTTTTGTAAAGTAATATTATTTCTTCATAAAGGGTGTTTTGCCTACTTTTTAGCGTTTTGGTACGTAAGTAGCTTAAAAACACTGAAAAGTGTATTTGGTAATGATGTATTGTTTTCCTTTACACGGTACTTTTGATCCTTTCTAGGGTTTTGGTGCCTAACACGTACATAATCGCTTAACAAACATGTTTCTTAAAATGTCGTTTCCTTTCCACATATAAGGTGCTTTGCAAACATTTTGGCTTTTTAGTACCTAACAATGTAAAATACACTCAAAATACACGTTTTTGGTATAGAGAGCTATTCATGCTTTTTTTTAGAGTTTTGGTACTTGAGAAGCTCAAAAAACATTCATAATACACGTTTCTCGTAACTTCTTTTCCTCTCCCCATATAGGTTACTATCTGTGCATTTTAGCGATTATAAACGTAACAAGCTCAAAAAAACTGAAAATACTTGGTTTTTCGTAATGTTACTCATTGCCTCCATAAAGGGTGTTTTGTGTGCATTTTATTAATTTGGTACGTATGTTACTCTAAAAAAATTCAAGAATCGTCTTGTTTTCCCATATAGGGTGCTTTTGATGCTTTTCAGTGTTTTGTTGTCTAACTGGCACAAAACTACTCTAAAGATATATATGTGTGTGTATTTTTTTATGTAATTTCCTTTTCCCATATAAGGGACGTTGTTTGCATTTTGGCGTTTTGGTATTTAAGTGTAAAAACACCAAAAATAAACGTTTTTGGTGTGCTATTCAACACTTTTTTGCTTTTTGTTATCTAAGAAGCTCAAAAAACAATGAAAAAACTCGTTTTTCATAAAGCAATTTCGTTTTCCCAAATATTATACTTTCCATGCATTTTGGCATTTATATACGTAACAACCTGAAAAAATTCAAAATACTTGGTTTTGATAATGTTACTCTGTGCATGCAGTTTAGCGTTTTGTTAGGTAAATACCTAAAAAAAAAAAACACTTAAAAGGAACGTTTTTGATAATGATATTATTGTTTTCCCATATCGGGTGATTTTGATACTTTTTAGTGTTCTGTTGTCAAACGTGCACAAAAACACTCATAAAATACGTTTCTTGTAATGTCGTTTTATTCCACTATAGAGGTTGTTTTGCATGCATTTTAGCGTTTTGTTATCAAACAAACTGAAAAACACAAAAAACGCTTTTTTTGTATTGTTCTGTTTCTCCATATAGAGTGCTAATAATGCGTTTTAGCTTTTTGGTCCCTAAGATGCTGAAAAACATTCAAAATACACATATCTTGTAATGCTTTTAGTTTCTTGATGTGGTGTGCTTTCAATACATTTTTGCGATTTTGTACGTAACAGGCTGAAAAATACTGAAAATACTTTTTTGTTAAATTATTATTGTTTCTTTATAAAAGATGTTTTGCAAGTGTTTTAGCGTTTCGATACATAAGCATCTAAAAGAAACACCCAAAAGAAACGTTTTTGGTAATGTTTTTCATGTTTTTAGTGTTCTCGTGCCTAACACGCTTCAAAAGATACTCAAAAGACATGTTTCTGGAAATGGATTCAATTCACCAGTGAGGGTGTTTTGCATCCATTTCAGTGTTTTAGTACTGAAGAATGTGAAAAACACTCAAAATTCATGTTTTCTTTTTTTTTTATTGTTCTCTTTCCGTTTTTAAGTGATATTTAAACGTTTTACCGTTTAAGTTACTAAGACGATCCAAAGCACTCATAAAACGCATTTTTAATAATGTTCTTTCATTACATCAAATAAGGTTCTTTCCATACATTTTGTAATTTTGTTCGTAACAAGCTTAAAAAAGCTAAAAATACTTGTTTTTGTTAATGATATTTCTCCATAAAGTGTGTTTTGCATGCGTTTTGGTATGTAAGAAGCTAAAAACACTTTAAGAATATATATATATATATATATATATATATATATATATATATATATATATATATATATATATATATATATATATATATATATATATATATATATATATATATATATATATATATATATTACCATAAAGAGTGCTTTGCATGTGTTTTTTTTCCCTTTTTGTACGTATGTAGCTAATAAACATTCAAATGACACGCTTTTTGTAATGTTATTTTGCTTTCTAATATAGTGTGCTTTACATGCTTTTTAGCGTTTTGTTGTCTAACATTTATAAAACACTCAAAAGATACGTACTTTTTACTGTGGTTTAATTTTCTCATAGAGGGAAGTTTAGATGCATTTTGGCGTTTTGGTATCTAAAAATCTAAAAACACGAAAAAGACACGCTTTTTTAGAAATATTATGTTCCTCCGTGCTAATAAGTCGAAAAACTCTCATAATACACGTTTCTCGTATTCTTCTTATTATTTTTTTTTTTTCGTTTCCACATAGCTTGAAGCATTTTTGGCCTTTATGTGTGTAACATACTAAAAACCCTCTAAACACTTGTTTTCTTCGTGTTTATTCTGTTTTCCATACAGCATTCCATGTGTTTTAGCGTTTTGTTATGTAAGTAGATCAATATACGAGAAAGAGACGTTTTTGTTAATGTTCTTTTGTTTTCCCATATAGGGTACTTTCCATACATTTTACCATTTTGGTGCCTGTAACACTTATAAACACTGGAAAGACACGTTTGTGGAAATTTCGTTTCCTTTCTCCATATAGGATGCTTTTTATGCATTTTGGCGCTTTGGTACCTAACTGTGAAATACACCCAAAATACACCTTTTCTCTAATGTTCTATTTATTCATATAGAGTGCTATTTATGAGTTTTAGCGTTCTGATGTCTAAGAAGCTGAAAGAAAAACTCTCTTAACAAGCTTTTCGTAATGTCTTCTACTTTCCCTGTATAGAGTACTTTCCACGCATTTTGGCATTTCCTACGTAACAATCTCAAAATTACTTCAAATACACGTTTTTAAAAGAGAAATATTCTTTTTTTTTTGCATGAAGCGCGTTTTACATATGTTTTAGCGCAGGTAAATACCTCAAAAACACACAAAAAAAGACGTTTTTAGTAAAGTTGTTTTGTTTTAAATTATACGGTGTTTTCCATGCCTTTTTTTAGTATTTTGGTGCCAGAGCGCAGTCATAAACACTCAAAAATCATATATCTAGAAATTTTTTTTTTTCCAGCATAAGCTAATTTGTAGGCATTTTGGCGTTTTGGTAATTAACAAAGAGAAAAAACACGGAAAATAATTGCTTTGTGTATTTTATTTTGTTTCCCTGTAAAAGGTTTTTTAATGCATTTTGGTTCGGTTTTCGGTCGTTTTGGTACGTAAGTAGTTAAAAAAAAAAAAAACACAAAAGACACGTTTTTGCTAATGTTTATTTATTTATTTTTTTTCATATATGGTGATTTCTATGCTTATCTTGCCTAACACGCTTTTTTGCATGCAAAATGCATGCAAAGCAAATAGGCTTCGCATGCATTTTGGCGTTTGATGGCTAACAGGTGAAAAAAAAGAAAAAACTAAAAATACACGTCTTTGGTGATGATATTTTGTTTCTCCATACAGAGTGCTATTCATACATAGCACTCTGTACATAGCGTTTTGTTGCCTAAGAAGCTTAATATCTCATAATACACGTTTCCCTTAATATTATTTTTTCCCCATAATAAGTACTTTCTATTCATTTTAGAATCTTTGTATGTAAAAAGCTCAAAAACTCTAAAAATCCACTTTTTTTTTGTAAAGTAACATTATTTCTTCATAAATGGTGTTTTGCCTACGTTTTAGCGTTTTGGTACGTAAGTAGCTTAAAACACTGAAAAGATAAGTAATTGGTAGTGATGTATTGTTTTCTTTTACATGGTACTTTCGATCTTTTTTAGGGTTTTGGTGCCTAACACTTAACAAACACGTTTCTTAAAATGCTTTGCATGCATTTTGGCTTTTTAATACTTAACAATGTAAAATACACTCAAAATACACGTTTTTTGGTAGTGTTGTTCTGTTTCTCCATATAGAGAGCTATTCATGCTTTTTTTTTTTAGAGTTTTGATTCTTGAGAAACTCAAAAACATTCATAATACACGTTTCTCGTAACGTCTTTTTCTCTCCCCATATAGGTTACTTTGCATGCATTTTAGCGTTTATGTACGTAACAAGCTCAAAAAAACTGAAAATACTTGGTTTTTGGTAATGTTACTCATTGTCTCCATAAAGGCTGTTTTGCGTGCGTTTTATTAATTTCATATGTATGTTACTCAAAAAAATTCAAGACTCGTCTTCTTTTCCCATATAGCGTGCTTTCAATGCTTTTTAGTGTTTTGTTGTCTAACAGGCACAAAACTACTCTAAAGATATATATAAGTGTGTTTGCATTTTTTTTATGTAATTTTCTTTTCCCATATAAGGGACGTTGCATGCATTTTGGCATTTTGGTACTTAAGTGTAAAACCACCCAAAAAAACGTTTTTGATAATATTGTTGTTTCTCCATATGAAGTGCTTTTTAACTCTTTTTTGCTTTTTGTTATCTCAGGAGCTCTAAAAACAATGCCAAAACTAGTTTTTCTTAACGTAATTTCGCTTTCAAAAATATTATTCTTTGCATGCATTTTGGATTTTATGTTACTCTGTACGCATTAAATAATGTATGCCGTTTAGCATAGTGCATGCCGTTTAGCGTTTTGTTAGGTAAGTACCTCAAAAACATTCAAAAGGAACGTTTTTGCTAATGATATTATTGTTTTCCCAAATCGGGTGATTTCGATACTTTTTTAGTGTTTTGTTGTAAAACATGCAGAAAAACACTCATAAAATTCGTTTTTGTAATGTCGTTTCATTCCACTATAGAGGTTGTTTTGTATGCATTTTGGTGCTTAAGAAGCTCAAAAACACTCAAAATACACATATATTGTAATGGTTTTAGTTTCCCGATGTGGTGTACTTTCAATACATATTTTCAATTTTCTATTTTCTATTTTTATATTCTAATTGACAGGCTGAAAAATACTGAAAATACATGTTTTTTGTTAAATTATAACTGTTTCTTTATAAAAGGTGTTTTGCAAGTATTTTAGCGTTTCAATACGTAAGTAGCTAAAAGAAACACCCAAAAGAAATGTTTTTTTTTAATGTTTTCCATGTTTTTTTGTGTTCTCGTGCCTATCACGATTCAAAAGACACTCAAAAGACTTGTTTCTTGAAATGAAGTTTCAATTCACCAGTGAAGGTGTTTTGCATTCATTTTAGCGTTTTAGTACTTAAGAATGTAGAAAAAAAAACTCAAATTTTTTTTTTTTTTAAGAAAATTGTTCTCTTTCAGATTTTGAGCGATATTCATGCGTTTTACCGTTTTGGTTACTAAGACGATCCAAAGCACTCATAATACGCAGTTCTAATAATGTTCTTTCATTACATCAAATAAGGTTCTTTACATATATTTTGTAATTTTCTACATAACAACCTCAAAACTGCTCAAAATACTTGTTTTTGTTAATGTTATTACCAAAAAGTCTAAAACACGTGAATATCACTCTGTATAAAGAAAATTAAGAACTGCCAAAAGTGTTTTTTTTTTTAATTGTTAGGTCCCAAAACGCAAAAATGCATGGAAAACACTCTATATGGGAAAACGAGAAACGTGTCTTTTGAGTGTTTTTTTTTGGGGGGGCGTGTTAGGCACGAAAACACTAAAAAAGCATGAAAAGCACCGTATATTGGAATACAAAAACAGTATGATGAAAAAAGGTGTCTTTTGAGTGTTTTTGACCTTATGTCCAGAAACGCTAAAGCGAATGTAAAAAAGACCTTAATGGAGAAACAGAATAACATCAGCAGAAATGTGTGTTTTGAGTATTTTTGAGTTTGTTAGGTAAACGTCAAAATTAATTAAATAAATGATAATATAAATATTAACGTGTATAAGTGTTTTTGAGATTCTTAAATACGTAAAAAGTAAAAAAAAAAAAAAAAACGCGTGAATAGCATTCTATATGGAAAAACAGTACAACATTAACAAAAACGTGTTTTTTTTTTTAGAGTTTTTCACATTGTTAGCGACCAAAACGCCAAAATGTTTGCAGAGCGCTGAATAAAGAAAAAAAAAAAAATGATACACACTACCAGAGACATGTCTTTTTTTTGTGTGTTTTTTGAGCATTTTAGGCACCAAAACGCTAAAATACATGGAAAGCACCTTATATTAGAATAAAAAAACAATTTTACCAAAAAATGTGTTTTCACTGTTTAGGAGCTTCTTACGAACAAAAATGCTAAAACGCGCGCAAAACACTCTTTACGGAGAAACAGAATAACATTACAAAAATTGTGTATTTTGAGTATTTTTGGGCTTCTTAGTTACAGAAACTCCGAAATGCATGCAAAGTACGTTATTCTTATGTAACAAAACGCTAAAACGTAGTCTATATAAAAATTGTCTATATAAAATCATAGTCTATATAAAGAAACACAGCTATATTACCAAGAAACGTGTGTTTTGACTGTTTTCACATTGTTAGGTACCAAAACAACAAAATGTATGCATAACACTTTATATGCGGAAAGGAAAAGACTACTAAAAACGTGCCATTTCACTGTTTTTCAGCGTTTTATGCTCGAAAATGCTAAAACGCATTTAAAGTATTTTTATTGGAATACAATACAACATTATCAAAAGTGTGTCTTTTGAGTGTTTTTGAGCTTCTTACGTGCCAAAAAGCTAAATCATATGCAAAACACGTTTCATGGAAAAGCAGAATAACATTATTAAAAATGTGCATTTTGAGTATTTTTGAGCTTGTTAGGTGCCGAAATGGAAAAATGCATGCAAAGTATCCTATGTTGAGAAACAAAACGAAATATCGTTATGATGAGTGTTTGTAGATTCTTATACACCAAAACGGTAAAACGCGTAAATCGCACTTTATATGGAGAAACAGAACGGCATTACAAAAAAAAAACGTGTTATCATTTTTTTACTTTTTTTTCACATTGTTAGGTACCAAAACGTAAAAATGAATACGAAGGACTTTATATAGGAAAACAAAACGACATTACCAGAAACCTGCCTTTCCAGTGTTTTTTTTTTTTCAGTGTTTTAGGAAGAAAACGAAAATGAATTAGAAGAATAGGCCCTGTATGAAAAAAAAAGTAATATTATGAAAAATGTGTATTTTAATATATTTAACATTTTTAGGTGCCATAACGCCAAAATGCATGCAAAGCACCCAATATGGGGAAAGGAATCGAAATTTCTAGAAAAGTGAGTCTTAAGTGTTTCTAAACGTGTTAGGCACCAAAACTATATGGGAAAATTTTTTTTTTTTTTTTGCGATTTTGTACGTAACAGGCTGAAAAATACTGAAAATACGTTTTTGTTAAATTATTATTTTTCTTTATAAAAGGTGTTTTGCAAGTGTTTTAGCGTTTCGATACATAAGTAGCTAAAAGAAACACACATTTCTGGAAATTTCTGGAAATGGATTCAATTCACCAGTGAGGGTGTTTTGCATGCATTTTAGCGTTTTAGTATTTAAGAATGTGAAAAACACTCAAAATACGTTTTTTTTTTTTCATTGTTTTCTTTCCGATTTTGAGTGATATTCATACGTTTTACCGTTTTGGTTATTAAGACGATCCAAAGCACTCATAATACGCATTTTTAATAATGTTCTTTTATTACATCAAATAAGGTTCTTTCCATACATTTTGTAATTTTGTTCGTAATAAGCTTAAAAATGTTCAAAATACTTTTTGTTAATGTTATTTCTCCATAAACTGTGTTTTGCATGCGTTTTATAATTTTGGTAAGTAAGAAGCTAAAAACACTTTAAGAATACGGTTTTTGTAATATTGTTTGGTTTTCCCATATAGGGTGATTTCTATGCATTTTAGCATTTTAGTGCATAACATGCTCATAAACACTCCAAAAACATGTTTCTGGAAATAACGTTTCTTTTCCCCGTGTTTTCCCTATGGTTTTCATGCATTTTGGCATTTTGGAACCTAAAAATGCAAAAAAACACAAAATACACGTTTTTGGAAATGTTATTTACACGTTATTTTGGGAAATAATGGTATTTAAGAGTTTTTTCTGTGTTTTTGAACCTATTAAGCTCAAAAGCACTCATAATACTCTTTTTTCATAATGTCTTTCCGTTATTCCATATAGGATACTTTGTGTGAATTTTCCCGTTTTCGTACATACTAATGTTATTTGCACTCATAACAGGTTTTTTTTAGTAACTGTATTCTCCTTCTACATATAAGGTGCTATTGAACGTTTTGTTAGCTATGGTCAATACCATTCATAATACATGTGTGTGGTGCTCCACCATATAGGGTACATTGGATGCATTTTGCCGTTTCTGTACCTAATAAGCTTAAAAACACTCATAATACACATCTTTGATAATATTCTATTTCTCCATAATGGGTGTTTTGCATCAGTTTTAGCGTTTTGATACGTAAAAAGCTCAAAAAAACAGAAAAGAAACCTTTTTTAGTAATATTCTATAGTCCAAAATAGGGTATTTCCAGGAACTTTATTATTTTATTGCCTAACACTCTGCATTAATAATAAAAATTCACGTTTCTCGCGTGTTGATACCTAAAAAGATAAAAAAAAACACTACTTATAATTTCTCGTAATTTTTTGTTTTGTTTTCCATATTGAATGGAAGGTATTTTATTGTTTTATGTACGTAACAAGTTCATAAACACTTAAAATACTTGTTTTTTGGTAATGTTACTCTGTGTTTTGCATCCGTTTTAGCGTTTAGGTAGGTAAGTACCTCAAAACACTGAAAAGAAACGTTTATGGTAATGTTTTGTTTTCTCACATATTGTGCTTACCATGCTTTTTGGCGTTTTGTTATCTAACATGCACAGAACAAGCTCATAAAATAAGTTTTTTGTAATATTGTTTCATTTCACCATAGATGGTGTTATGCGTCCATTTTTACGAGAAAAAACACTCAAAATACATATTTTTTGTAATGTTGTTCTGTTTCTCCACATAGTGCTATTTATGCGTTTTGGTACATAAAAAAGTTCAAAATACACGTCTCTCGTAAAGTTCTTTTTTTTCCCGATTTGGTGTACTTTTTAATGCATTTTTATGGTTTTGTACGCTACATGCTCATAAACACTATAAATACACGCTTTTGGTAAAGTTATTGTGTTTCTCTATAAAGAGGGTTTTAATTGGTTTTCAGCGTTTTAGTACGTAAATGAATAAAAATACTCAAAAGACACTTTTTTTTTTTTATAGGGTGCTTTCCATGCCTTTTAGTGCTTTCGGGTCTAACACGCTTCAGAAGAATCTCAAAAGATATGTTTCTGGAAATGGTTTCAATTCACCACAGAGGATGCATTGCATACATTTTGGCGTTTTGGTATCTAAGAATGTGTAAAACTCCCAAAATACACGTTTTTGATTGTTTTTCTCTTTTCCATATAGAATGCTATTCATGGCTTTTAGCGTTCTGCTGCATAAGAAATTCAAAGGCATTCATTCATAATGTGCATCTCTAGTATTGTTTTTTTTTTTTTTCGTTATCCCATATAGGGTACTTTCAATTATTTTTTTTTTTCGTTTTCATACGTAACAAATTCAAAAACACTCAAAATAGTTGTTTATTGTAATGTTGATCTTTCTCAATTAAGGATGTTTTGCCTGCGTTTTGGAATTTTTGGTACGAAAAAAGCTCAAAACACACAAAAGACACGTTTTTCGTAATGTTTTATGGTATTCTTATATATAGTGTGATTTCCCTGCTTTTTAAGCGTTTTGGTGTATAACACGCTTATAAACGCTCAAAACACACTTATCTGTAAATGTTGTTTCTTTTCCCGTATAAGGTGCTTTCCATGCATTTTGGTTGTTTAGGACCTAATAATGTACAAAACACAAAATACACGTTTTTGGTAATGTTCTGTTTCTCCATATAATTAGTTATTTAAGTGCTTTTGCGTTTTGGACCCTAATAAGTTCAAATACATACACTTTTCTCTTAATGTCATATTCCTAATTCCATAAAGTATACTTTGTATGAATTTTTGCGTTTTTGTTCATAACAGTGTGAATAACACTCATAACCTGGTTTTGGTGATGTTCTGTTTCTACACTGTTGTTCTGCGTTTTGTTACCATAGGAGGTCTAATAACATTCAGAATAAACATTTAAGGTGACATCGATTTGTTTCAATATATATGGTAGTTTCGAGGCATTTTCCCGTTTCTATACCAAAAAAAAAAAAAAAATGCTTAAAATACTTTCTCTTTGATAATGTTAATTTATTGTTATTTGTTATATTCTTTTTTTTTTTTTACTTGTTAGTGTTTTGGTACATAAGACACCTTTTTGGTAATGTTGTTTTATATTCCAAAATATGGTGCTTTTCAAGTATTTTATTGTTTTAGTTCCTAAAACGCTCAAAAATAGTAAAAACATACATTTTGGTAAAGTCGCTATGTTTCTCTGTACCCTATGGTTCGCATGCATTTTTCCGTTAGGTACTTAACGATATGGAAGACACTAATAATACACGTATTTGTTTTTTCTATTTTTCCATATTGAGTATTATTCACCCGTTTTTGTGTTTTGATACATAATAGGCTCAGAAACACTCATTATACATGTTTCTTATAATGTTTTTTTTTTTTCGATTCTTCATAAAGAGTGGTTTTCATGCATTTTAGCGTTTTGGTATCTAACTAGGTCAAGCACACTTACAACACCCGGTTTTGGTAACTTTTTTTTTTCTTTAAATCACTTGATTTGTATCCATTTTAGAGTATTGATACCTAACAAGGTGAAAAACACGTTTTAGGTATTTTTTTTTCTTTTTTTTCCATATAGAGTGCTTTTCATGCGTTTTATGGGGTTTAGTACCTAAGAATCTCAAGAGCACTCATTATACACGTTTCTTATAATATCGTTTCTTTTTCCCAATATAGGGCATTTTCCATGCATTTTGGCTTTTTTTTTTTTCTACGTAAAAAGTTAAAAAAAGAAAAAATCCTTAGTTTTTGTAATGTTATTCCGTTTATTCATAAAGGGTGTTTTGCATGCATTTCAGCGTGTTGGTATGGAAGAATCTAAAAAACACACAAAAGACACCATTTTGTTAATATTGATTTGTATTCTCATATAAGATGCTTTCCATGCTTTTTAGCGTGTTTGTGCTCAACGCACTCAAAAACACTAAAAAGATACGTTGATGGCATTTACTTTTCGTTTACTCATATAGAGTGTTTTGCATGCATTTTGGCGTTTTTGTACCTAATAATGTGAAAAACACTCAATATTCACCTTTTTCGTAATGTTGTTCTGTTTCTCCATATTGTTCACGCGTTTTGATACCTAAGAATCTAAAAAAAAGCTCATATAATGCATTTTTTTCCGATAATATATCTTTGTTTTATCATATGAGGTGCTTTGCATGCATTTTGCCGTTTCTCCTCATAAGAAGGTAAAAAATACTCAAAGTGCACTGTTTTGGTAATTTTATTCTGTTTCTCCATAAAAATGTCCCACTCCAAAGACACGTTTTTGGTAGTTTTGTAATCTTATTTAAGGTAATTTCCATGTTTTTAACGTTTTGGTGCTTAACATGCTCAAAACACTCACTGGACACGTTTCTAGTCATATTATTATTTTTTTTCTCTATATAGAGTAATCTGTATTCATTTGGGCGTTTTGCAACCTAACAAAGTGAAAAACTCTCAAATAAACGGTTTTTCGTAATGTTGTTCCTTTTTTTCTATCTATGGAGCTCAAAATAAATAAAACAACACGTTTCAGGAAGTATTGTTTTATTTAACATTATTTTTAGCTTTTTGTTACCTTACAAGCTGAAAAGCAATGGAAACACATCTCAGTTTTTTTTTCTTTCATATAGTGCTTTTCGTGCCTTTTTACGTTTTAGTACCTAATACTGAAAACAATCAAAATACTCGTTTTTAGGTATGTTTTTTTTTTTTTTCTGTTTCTCCTTACAAACTGTTATTCACGCATTTTTGCGTTTGGTACCTAAGAGGCTCAAAACCCTTATTATACACGATTTTCATAATTTTTCGTGTCCTCATATAGAGTTGTTTCCGTGCATTATGTTGTTTTGGTATCTAACGAGCTCAAACACACTTACAATAAAGGTTTTTGGTAACGTTTTTCTGTTTATTCACACCACGTTCTTTGCTTGCATTTTGGTGTTTTGGTACTTAACTAGGTGAAAAGACTGAAGACACACATTTTCTGTTAGTCTTTCTCCATATAAAGTGTTATTCATTTGTTTTACCATTTTGTTAAATAAGAAGCTCAGAAACAATCATTATATACGTTTCTGGCAATATCGTTTCGTTTCCCAATAGTTCCCAAAATACTTTGCATAAATTTTGTCATTTTTATACGTAAGAAGTTCAAAACATTCAAAATGCACAATTTGGTAACATTATTCCGTTTGTCCATGAATGGTGTTTTGCATACGTTTGAGCGTTTTGATATGGAAGAAGCTTAAAAACACACACAAAAAAAAAACACGTTTTTGTTAATGTTAATTTGTATTCTAATATAGGCTGTTTTTCATGCTTTTTTTGCGTTTTGATATCTTACACGCTCAAAAATCTGAAAAGACACGTTTCTGGTAATGTCATTTAGTTTCCCCACGTAGAGCGCTTTCCATGCATTTTAGCGTTTTAGTACCTAACAATATGAAGAACAGTCAAAATGCACTTTTTTCGTAATGTTCTGTTTCTCTATACTGAATGCCATTGAAGTGTTTTAGCATTTTGGTACTTAAGAATTAAAAAAAAAGAAACACTCATAATACACGTCTCCGATAATATCGTTTTGTTTGGTCATTTAGGGTACTTTGAAAGTATTTTGACGTTTTGGTACCTAACAATGTGAAATACACTCAAAATTCACGTTGTTCGCTAAGTTGTTTTGTTTCTCTATATATAGTGCAGTTCATGCGTTCGGTACGTAAGAATGTCAAAAATACTCAATACACCATTGTAATGTCTTTTCATTTCCCCATATAAGATACTTTACATGTATTTTGGCATTTTTCTACGGAACAAATAAAAAAAAACACTCAAAATATTTGTTTTTGATAATGATGTTTTGTTTCTCCATAAAGGGTGTTTGCCTAATAATATGAAAAACACTCAATATACACGTTTTTGGTCATGTTGCTCTGTTTCTTTTTATGGATTGTTATTCATGCGTTTTAAACTTTTCGAAACCTAAAAACCTCCAAAACACTCTTAATACACGTTTCTCGGAATGCCTTTTCGTTGCTCAGTCGTACTTTCTATGCATTTTACCATTTATCTACGTAAGAATCTCAAAAGTAACATTATTCTGTTTTTTTTTTCATTAAATGTGTTTTACATGCGTTTTATCATTTTGGTATGTAAGGCGTTCAAAAACACTCAAAAGACATTTTTTTTCTTCACATATGATGTTTTCCATGCTTTATAGCGTTTTGGTGCCAAAAACGCTCATAAACACTCAAGATATACGTTTTTTGTATATCTCGTTTCCTTACCCCATACAGGATGCTTTGCATATATTTTGGAATTTTGGTACCTAACAAACTGATATACACTTAAGATACACTTTTTTTTTTTCTCATATATAGTGCTATTCACGCGTTTTCGTGTGTCAATATTTAAGAAGCTCAAAAATACTCATGACGCAAGCTTTTTATAATGTCTTTTCGTCTTTTTTCATATAGGTGTACGTTTTTGACGTTTTTGTAGTTAACAAGCTGAAAAACAGCTTTTTAAATTTTTAAAATTTTAATTAAAATTTTTTTTTTTAATTCATTGTGTTTCTCCATATAGGGTGTTTCGCATGCGTTTTTGCTATTTGCTACATAAGTAGTTGAAAACACTGAAAACACACTATTTCTTTTTTTTTTTCTCTCTCTCTCTCTCTACAGGTTATTTAGATTTTTTTTTTTTTATTATTTCTTTTTTAGAGTTTTGGTGCTTTACATGTTCATAAATGTTAAAAAGACTCGTTTCTTGAACTCTAGTTTCCTTTCGCCTTAGAGGGTACTTTGCATGCATGTTTTACGTTTTAATACCTAAGAATGTTAAATATACTCAAAATACACGTTTTTGGTAATGCGTTTCTGTTATTCAATATAGAATGCTATTCATGCTTTTAAGTGTTTTCTTACCTAAGAAGCTCAATATCTTTCATACGTGTAACACATGTTTCTCGTAATGCTTTTTTTTTCCTCCATATAAAGTACTTAGAATGCATTTTGGCGTTTTTCTCCGTAACAAGCTCAAAACAATAAAAAAAAAAAAACTGTTTTTAGTAATGTCATTCTGTTTTTGCATAAAGGTTGCTTTTTCAGGCGTTTTACTGTACGTGTGTGTATGTGTGTAAGTTCAAAAACACTGAAAATACTTGTTTTTGGTAATATTATTTTTTTTTTCATAAATGGTGTTTTGAATGCGTTTTACTGTTTTGTTACGTAATTATATTAAAAACAGTCAACAAACATGTTTTCGGTAATTTTTTTTTTTTACTTTTCGTATATAGGGTGCTTTAGATGCTTTATTTTCTGCATAATACGCTCATAAACACTCAAAATGCACGTTTGTGGATATTTCGTTCTTTTTCCCCATGCTTACATGCATTTTGGCGTTATGGCACCCAACAATGTGAAATACACTCAAAATACATGTTTTCTCCATGTACATGTTTCTCCATATATAGTGTTATGCAAGCGCTGTCGAGATTTGTATCTAAGATGCTAAAGAAAGAAAAAAACACTCATAATACACGTTTCTTGTATTTTTTTTCGTTACCTTATATAAGGTACTTTCAATGCTTTTTGACGTTTTTGTATGTAACAAGCTCAAAAACTCTCAAAAGACTTCTTTTTTTGGAAATCAGCTTTGCTTTGCATACGTTAAATTTAATGTTTTGGTACATAATAAGATAAAAACACCCAATAGAAACATTTTTCGAAATAATGTATAGTCATACAGGGTGAATTCCATGCTTTTCTGCATTTTGGTGCCGAACATGCCCCAAAACACTCAAAAGACACTTTTCTGGTAATGTTATTACCTTTCCCCATATAGGAGGCTTTGCATGTATTTTTTGCGTTTTGGTAGCCAAAGATGTGAAAAACACTCAAAATACACATTTTCAGTAACGTTCTGGTTTTCCACATAGAGTGCTATTCAGGCGTTTTAGAGTTTTGTTACCTAAGATGCTCAAAAACACTCATAATACGCGTCTCTGGTAGTGCCCTTTTGTTTCCCAATGTAGGCTATTCAAAAACACTCAGAATACCCTTTTTTTGGTAATGTCATTCTCTTTCATCACAAACCGTGTTTTGCATGCGTTTTAACTTTTTGGTAAGAAATATGTGAAAAAAAAAACACTGAAAAGACACGCTTTTCGTAATGTTGTTTTGTATTCCATTATAGGGTGATTTCCATGCATTTTAACATTTTTAGTGTCTATAACAATCATAAACACTTAAAAGACAAGTTTCTGGAAATTTCGTTTTCTTTCTCCATTTAAGGTGATTTGTATGGTACCTAACAATGTAAAAAAACACTCAAAATACACGTTTTTCTTAATGTTACTCTACTTCTCTATATAGTGCTATTTATGCGTTTTTGTATTTTGATACCTAAGAGTTACAAAACTCTCATAATCAGCTTTTCTCATATTTTCTTTTCGTTTTATCATGTAGAGTATTTTGGATGAATTTTTGCATTTCTCTACGTAACAATCTCAAAAACAATAAAAATACACGTTTTTCATTAAGTTATACTCTTTCTTCATTATGTTTTTTTTTTTTTACATGTGTTTCAAAGTTTTGGTACGTAAATAACTCAAAAACATTGGAAAAATACCTTTTCGTAATATCGTTCCGTTTTCCCATTTAGGGTGCTTTACTTGCTTTTTATGATTTTTGTGCCTCGCACGGTCATAAACACTCAAAGACACGTGTATGGAAATCTCTTTTCTTTTCCCCATACATGGTGGTTTTAATGGATTTTTTTGCGTTTTAGCACCTAATAATGTGAAATGCATTCAAAATACACTTTTTTTTTTGGTAATGTTCTCCATATAGATTAATATTTTGGTGCCTAAGACGATCAAAAACGTTCATCCACGTAATGTTCTTTCCTAATTAATTACCATTTAGGCTAATTTCCATGCATTTTGGTGTTACTTTATGTAAGTAAAAAAAAAAAAAAAACACCCAAAATACTTGTTTTTAGTAATGGTATTCTCTTCCTCTATAAACGGGGTTTTACATGTGTTTTAGTGTTTTGGTTCGTAAACATCTAAAAAAAAAACACTAAGGATACTAATTCTGTAAAATTGTTTTGTTTCCCTATATACGGTATTTTCCATTCTTTTTAGCATTTTGGTTCTTAATACGCTCATAAACTCTCAAAAAGACAGGTCTCTAGAAATGTCGATTCTATTACCCATATACAGTAGGGTGTTTTACATGCATTTTTGGTGTTTTTGTACCTAAAAATTTGAAACACACTGAAAATACTCGTTTTTGATAATGTTATTCTTCAAGCGTTTTAGCGTTTTGGTACCTAAGAATCTCAAAAACACTTATAATACACGTTTCTTGCAATGTCTTTTCGTTTCCCCATTTGGGGACTTTGCATGCACTTTGCCGTTTTTGTACATAACAAACACAAAAACACTCAAAATAATTGTTTCTTGTAATCTTATTTTGTTTCTCAACAAAGGGCGTTTTTGCATGCGTTTTAACGTTTTGGTGCGTAAAAAACTCAAAAGGTACGTTTTTGGTAATGTTCTCTATTCTCATATATGGAGCTTTCCATTCTTTTTAGCGTTTTGGTGCCTAACCCGCTGGAAAAAAAAACAAAACACGAAAGACACGTCTCTAGTAATGTCGTTTTGTTTCCCAATATTGGAGGCTTTGGGTGCATTTTGGCGTTTTGGTACCTAATAATGTGTAAACACTCAAAATACATGTTTTTGTTTATTTTATTCTTTTTCTCCATGTACAGTGATATTTATGAGTTTTAGCGTTTTGATACCTAAGAAGCTCCAAAAATTACAGAATACATGTTTTTCGTAATGTCTTTCCGTTTCCATATGTAGAGTACTTTGCATTGCATTTTGAGATTTATGTACGTTAGAAGCTCAAAAACACTGAAAACAAACGTTCTAGTAAATGTATACTGTTTCTCCACAAAAGATTTTTTTAAAATGCTTTTCAAGGTATTGAAACATAAATACCTGAAAACACTGAAAAGTGACGTTTTTTGTAACATTGTTTTCTTTTCTCACATAAGGTGCTTTATGTGCCTTTTATCGTTTTGGTGCCTAGAACGCTCATGAACACTTAAAAGACACGTTCCTGGAAATCTCGTTTCCTTTCCCAATACATAGCGTTTTGATAACTCACTGTGAAATACACTCAAAATACACGATAATATACATGATGATATGTTTCTCCATATGTAGGCGTAGTGTTACTTTTATCGGTTTGGTATCTATGAAAAATACCCATAAAACAGTTTTCTCGTAATGTAAATTGCATGTTTTTTTTTTTCGTTTTTGTACGTAAGAAGCTCAAAAACACTCTAAATACATTATTTTTGGTAATGTTATTCTGTTTTTCCATAAAGGGTCTTTTTAAATGCGTTTTAGCGTGTTGGTAAGTAAGGAGCTGAAAACACTCAAAAGACACGTTTTTGGTAATGTTTTCTATTCGCATATAGGATGATTTCCATAATTTTTATCGTTTTGGTTCATAAAGAAAAAAAAATGCAAAAGATACGTTTCTTGGAATTTCGTTTCGTTTCTTCATATAAGTAGCTTTCCATGCATATTTTTACGTAATAAGCTCAAAAACACTAGAAGTACACGTTTTTTTGGTAAAACTATGGTGTTTCTCCATGAAAATTTTTTTTTTATAAAATTCTTTCGGAGTTTTGGTACATGTCTAGCTAAAAAAAAAAACACACTAAAAAGACACGTTTTTGGAAATATTGTTTTCTTATACCATAAACAATGCTTTCTATGTTTCTTATCGTTTTGGTGCCTAGAACGTTTCTAAAAGTCTCGTTTCCTTTCCCCATACAGGGTCGTTTCCATGCATTTTAGGGTTCTGAAATCTGCCTGTTAAATGTACTCAAAATACACGTTTTTGGTCATAATAATTTGTTTCTCCATATAAAGTGCTATTGACGCGTTTCAAAGACACTCATAATACACGTTTCTCGGAATGTCTTTTCGTTTCCTCTTATAAGGTACTCTGGATGCATTTTGGGGTTTTTGTACGTAACAAGCTGAAAAAAAAACACTCAAAATACTTTTGTTATTATTACTCCGTTTCTCAATAGAGTGTATTTTTGCAGCCTTTTTAGGAAAAAAATGCAAATGATACGTTTCTTGGAATGTCGATTAGTTTCCCCATATAAGTAGCTTTCCATGCATTTTCTTTTTACGTAACAAGCTCAAAACACTAGAAATACATGTTTTTGGTAAAGCTATGCTGCTTCTCAATGAAAGTTTTTTATAAGGTTTTCGGAGTTTTAGTATATGTCTAGCTCAAAAACACTTAAAATAGACGTTTTTTGGTAATATTGTTTTTCTTAAACCATAAACGATGCTTTCTATGTTCCTTATCGTTTTAGTGCTTAGAACGTTTCTAAAAATCTCGTTTCCTTTTCCCATACAGATCGTTTGCATGCATTTTAAGGTTTTGATACCTAACTGTGAAATATACTCAAAATACATGTGGTCATAATGTTGTGTTTCTCCATATAGAGTGGTATTGATGCGTTTTAAAGACACCCAAAATACACGTTTCGCGAAATGTCTTTTCGTTTCCCTTTATAAGGTACTTTGGGGTTTTTGTGCGTAACAAGCTGAAAAAAAAAAAAAAAACACTCAAAATACTTGTTTGTTATTGTTAGTCCGTTTCTCAAAAAAAAAAAAGTGTATTTTTGCATGCTTTTTGGCGTTTTCGCAAGTAGATAAAAAAAACACGCGTATTTTATAAAGTTATTTTGCCTCATATATTCGTTTCTGCAAGCATTTTGGCGTTGTGGTACCTAATAATATGAAACACACTTAAAATACACATTTTTGAGAATTATGTTTCTCGATATAAAATGCCGTTCATTTTTTTTAATATTGTGGTAACTAAGAAGCTCAAAAGCTTTCATAATACACTTTTCTTGTTTTCGTTTCCCCATATAGAGTGCTCTGCCTGCATTTTGTCATTTTTTGTACGTAAATGGCTCAAAAACATTCAAAACACACGTTTTTTGGTAAAGTTATAATGTTTCTTCTTAAAAAGCTTGTGCATGATTTTCGGCGTTTGGGTACGTAAGTAGTTTATAATATTATTTTGTTGGAATGTTGTTTTGTTTTCATGTTTTTTTTTTTTTAATCATTTAGATGCCTAGCACGCTTGTAAAAACTCAAAATAAACGTTTCTAGAAATTTTGTTTCCTTTCTCCATATAGGGGAAAAAAACATGCATTTTAGCCTTCTGGTACTTAACAATGTGAAATACTCAAAATACACATTTTTGTTAATGTTCTGTTTCTCTATATAGAGAGCTATTCATGCGTTTTAGCGTTTTGGTACCTAATATCATAAACTTTCTTCATAAAGTTATTATGTTTCTCCATATAGAGAGCTATTCATGCGTTTTACCGTTTTGGTACCTAATAAGCTCAAAAACACTTACGATACATGTTTCAACTAATGTCTTTTCGTTTCCCCATAGTTGGTAATTTCCATGCATTTTTTTTTTTTTTTTTTTTTACGTAACAAGCTCAAAAACACTCGAAACTTTTTTGTGTCCGCTTTTAGGCACTTTGCATGCATTTGGTGTTTTTTTTTTTTTTTTTTGTCGTTTTGGTACCAAAGAAGCTAAGAAGCATAATACACGTTTCTTATAATATCAGTTTATTTCCAATATAGAGTTATTTGCATGTATTTTTGCGTTTTTGTACGTAACAGGCTCAAAACCATTGAAAAGACGCCTTTCTGATAATGCCGCTTTGTTTCCCTTCATAGAACGCATCCCATGCTTTTTAACGTTTTGGTAATTAACAATGTGAAAAAAAACTTTTTCGTAATGTTGTTCTGCTTTTCAATATATAGTGATATTCAAGCGTTTTTGTGTTTTTATATCTAAGAAGCTTAGAAACACTCATTATACACGTTTCTCATAATGTCTTTCCGTTCCACCATATAAAGTTGTTTGCATGTCTTTTCGTGTATTGGTACCACAATTGCAATTCACGTTTTTCGTAACATTTTGCTGCTTCTTCAGATCACTTGCTTTATATGAATTTTGGCATTTTGTTACTTAACAACGTGAAAACACACAAAACACACGATTTTGGTAATGTTTTCTCTCTCTCTCTCTCTCTCTCTCTCTCTCTCTCTCTCTCTCTCTCTCTCTCTCTCTCTCTCTCTCTCTCTCTCTCTCTCTCTCTCTCTCTCTCTCTCTCTCTCTCTCTCTCTCTCTCTATATATATATATATATATATATATATATATATATTTTTTTTTTTTTTTTTTTTACGCGTTTTCGTTTTTCTATGTAAGAATTAAAAAAAAAAAAAAAGCTCACAATACACGATTTTGGTAATGTTATTCCGTTTGACTATTTCCGTATAGGATGATTTTCATACCTTTTTTTTTTTTTTGCTTTTAAGTGCCTACTACGCTAAAAAACACTCAAAAGACATATTTCTGGTAATGTTGTTTTGATTCTACACATATAGGCCTTTGTATGCATTTTGGCGTTTTTGTGCCTTATGATGTGAAAATACACTCAAAATACATGTTTTTTAATGTTTTCTTTTTAGATATAGAGAGCTTTTCATGTGATTTAGCATTTTCGTACCGGAGACGCTAAAAAAATTCACACAATACATGTTTCTTGTAAAGTCTTTTCGTTTCCCCTATAAAGTAATTTTGCATGCGTTTTGGCATTTACCTATGTAACAAGCTCAAAAATACTAAAAATACACGATTTTGATAAAGTTATACTGTTTCTCCATAAAGTTTCTTTTTTTTTTACATCCGTTTCAGCGATTTAGTACGTAAGTCGCTTAAAAAAGAATAAAAAGAAGTTTGATTTTTTATGCTTTTAAGCGTTTTGGGGCCTAGCATGCTTATATACATTCAAAAGACACGTTTCTGGAAAACTTGTTTCCTTTCCCTTATAGGGTTCTTTGAGTACATTTTGGCCCTTTGGTACCGAACAATGTGAAATACACTCAAAATACACTTTCTTGATAATGTTCTGTTTTCCATATAGAGTGTTATTCATGTCTTTTCGAGTTTTGGTACCTAATATGTACAAAAATACTCATAATACACGTTTTTAATGTAATTACAATGCATTTTTGCGTTTTTTGTACGTAAAAACCCGAAAAACATCCATAATACTTGTTTTTGTTAATGTTATTTTATTTTTCCATAAATGGAGCCTTGCATGCATTACAGAGGTTTGGTACGTAAGTAGCTCAAAAACACTGAAAAGTTTTTTTTTCTTTTTTTTTCTTTTGTAAATTTGTTTTGTTTCCACATATAGGGTGCTTTCCATTCCTTTTTAGCGTTTTGTCGTGGTACAATCATAAACATTGAAAAAACAAATTTCTCTAAATCTCGTTTCCTTTCCCCATACGAGTATGTAGTATTTTTTTTTTTTTTTTTTTTTTTGCATTTTATCGTTTTGGTACCTATCAATGTGAAATACATTCAAAATACACGTTTTTGGTAATGTTGTTCTGTTTCCACATGAATAATGCAATCCATGCCTTTTAGGGTTTCGTAACCTAATTAGCTCAAAACACTCATCATACACGTTTCTAATAAAGTGTTTTCCTTCCCTATATTTTGGAGTTTTTGTAAATAACATGCTCAAAAACACTCAAAATACTTTTTTTGGTAATGTTATTTTATTTATCCATAAAGTGTGTTTTGCTTGTGTTTTAGCGTTTTTATATGTAGGCAGCTCAGTGAAAGAAACGTTTTTGGTTATGTTGCTTTGTTTTCAAATATAAGGTGTTTTCCATGATTCTTAGTGCGCATATAAAACACTGACTAGTGCGCATATAAAACACTGAAAAGACACGTTTGTGAAAATCTCATTTCCTTCATACATATACGGTGCTTTGCGTGCATTTTTGGGGGGTTTTAGTACATGAAGTGAAAAACACTCAAAATACACCTTTTTGGTAATGTTCTGTTTCTTCATATAGTGGGATTAACGCGTTTTCGGTTTTTTGGTACATTCATAAAACACGTTTTTCGTAATGTCTTTTCGCTTTCCCACATACATAATTGGCTTGCATTTAGGAGTTTTTCAACGTAATAAGTTTAAAAACTCTCCGAAATATATTTTTTTGTTTACGTTTTTTTTTTTTTTCTCTCTATTAAGGGTGTTTTACATGTGTTTTAGGGATTTGGTACGTAAACAGTTAAAGACACTGAAAAGAGACTTTTTTTTCGCATACAGGATGGTTTCCATAACTTTTAGCATTTATGTGCCTAGCTCATTCATAAACTCTTTAAAAACACGTTTCTCGAATTCTCGCTTCCTTTCCCTGAAAAGAGTGCTTTGCGTGCGTTTTAGTGTTTTGGTACCTAACAATATCAAACGAAGGGAAAATACACGTTTTTGGTAATATTGTTCTGTTTCTCCATATAGAATGCTATTTATTTGTTTTAGTGTTTTGGTATCTAAGAATCTCAAAAAAAAAAAAAAACATTCATAATGCACGTTTTTCGTATTGTTTTCGTTTCACCATATAGGGTACTTTGCATGCAATTCAAAAGCGCTCAAAATACTTGCTTTTGGTAATCTTATTCTTTTCTCTATAAGTGTTTTCCATGAGCATTTTAATACGTTTAGTTTGTTCTCCATTAGTATTTTGGTACGAAAGAAGTAAAAAAAATGCATAGTTTTTAATTGGAACGTTTCTGGAAATCTCTTTTTTTTTTTTTCCATATAATGTGCAATGCATGCATTACACTTAAAAGGTTCTGTTTCTCCATATTGAGTGTTATTTAAGGGTTTTAGCATTTTTGCCTATACGAAACTAAAAAAAATCACTTATAATAACTGTTTATCTTTTTTTTTTTTTTTTACCATAGAGGGTATTTTGGATGCATTTTCCTGTTTTTCTATAACAAAAATTTTCCATAAAATGTGTTTTGCAAGTGTTTTAGCGTTTTAGTACGTCAGTAGCTCACACACTGAAGAGGCTTTTATTTGAAATGTTTTTCCTTTTCTTTACCATTATAGGGTGACTTCCATGTTTTCTAGCGTTTCGGTGAAAGCAAGCCCATAAATACTCAGACACGTTTATGAAAATCTCCTTTTCTTTCCTCAAAATGCTTGCATTGTAGGTATTTTGGTGTTTTAAGTTTCTCATGTGCCAAAAATCTAAGTAGCATGAAAACACCTTTCATGGAGAAACAGAACATTACAAAAAAATATATTATTTAGATTTTTTTTTTTTTTTTACTTCTTACAAAAACGCCAAAATGCATGCAGACTACCATATATTGGGAAAAGAAAAGACATTACGAGAAAACGCTAAAAAGCATGAATAGCACAGTATACAGAGAAACACAATATTACTATAAACGTTTATTTTCAGTGAATTTCACATTGTTAGGTACCAAATGCCAAAATGCGTGTAAATCACCCTATATTTGGAAAAAAAAAGTGACATTTTATTAAATATGTCTTTTCAGTGTTTATGTTAGGCACCAAAACGCTAAAAACCATGGAAAGCACCCTATATATGGCAACAAAATAACTTTACAAAAAATGTGTATTAAGAGTATTTTTGAGCTATTTATGTACCAAAATGCTAAAACGCATGGAAAATACCCTGTATGGTAAGCAGATAACTTATCAAAAACAACTATTTTGACTGTTGTTGAATTTGTTACGTAAAAAAAAGGGAGGGAAATGAATGGACATTAAAAGAGACATCTATTAAAAGTGTTTATGAGTTTCTTAGATACAAAAATGCTAAAACGTATGAAAAGCAGTGTCTTTGGAGAAACAAAACAACATTACCAAAAACGTGTTTTCAGCTTTTTTTTCACCTTGACAGGTGCCAAAAACTCAAAATTGTATGAAAAGCACGTGATTTGAAAATAAATAAATAAATAAATAAAGTTAGCAAAAAAAAAAGTATTATGAGTGTTTTTGATCTCGTTTAGTATAAAAACTTTAAGATGTATGGAAATCACCCAATATAAGGAAACGAAAATAAAATACGGGAAACGTTTTTTTTTTTTTTTTTTTAAGCTTCTTAGTTACCTAATCGCAAAAACGCGTGAATAGGTCTCAAAAGGAGAATCAGAGCAACATTACCAAAAACGTATATTTTTAGTGTTTTCACTCTGATAGCTATTAATACGCAAAAATACATGAAAAGCACTCTCTCTATATAGGGAAAGGAATTATCAGAACCATGTCTTTTAAGTGTTTTTGAGCGTTTTAGGTGCCAAAATAGTAAAATTCCTAAAAAAAAAAAAAAAAAATGCATTTCCAAAAAAAAGGTGTATTTTGAGTGTTTTTTGAGCTCGTTAGGTAAAAAAAAAAAAAAACTGTAAAATTCATGCAAAGTACCCTATATAGTGAAACAAAAACGGTTTTACCAGAAGTGTGTATTATAAGTGTTATTGACCTTAGGCAACTAAACGCTAAAACGCGTGAATATTTATATGTAGAAAATGAACATTACAAAAAAAAAATATATATATATATATATATATATATATATATATATATATATATATATATATATATATATATATATATATATATATATATATATATATATATATATATATATATATATATATATATATATATATATATATATATATATATATATATATATATATATATATATATATATATATATATATATATATATATATATATATATATATATATATATATATATATATATATATATATATATATATATATATATATATATATATATATATATATATATATATATATATATATATATATATATATATATATATATATATATATATATATATATATATATATATATATATATACATATATCTTTTGATTTTTTTTTTCATATTAGGTAGGAAAACGACAAAATGCATGCAAAGAACTTTTTATTGATAAAGGAATCGACATTAGCTGATACGTCCTTATTATAATATAGAGTGATTTCATGAGAAAGCACTCTATATTAGAATTCAAATCAACATTACCAAAAATTTTTGAGTGGTTTTGAGCTTGCGTACCAAAAACGCTAAAACGACTGGTCAACACCTTTTATGGTGAAACAGAATAACATTATAAAAACAAAAAAAAATTATATTCAATGTTTATGAGATTATTACATACAAAAACTTCAAAATGCATGCAAGAAACCCTATATAGGAAACGAAACGATATTACAAGATACGTTTATTACAAGTGTTTCTGAACTCCTTAAATACGAAAACGGTGAAATGGAAAGACAGAATATAATTGCCAAAAACGACTATTTTGAATATTTTTTACATTGTTATGAAATGAAATTTAAATGAATGCATAGTAGTTCTTATAAGAAAACGAAGGAATATAAGGAGAAACGTGTATTGTGAGTGTTTTTGTGCTTTTTATCAAAAGTCTAAAATGCGTCAATATCACTATATGGAGGAACAAAACAACATTACCAAAACTTTTATTTCGAATTTTTTTTTTTTTTCACATTGTTAGGTACCAAATGGCCAAAATGCATACAATGCACGCTATATGTGGAAACGAAACGACATTACAAGAAACATGTTATTTGAGTGTTTTTGAGCCTGTTAGCCAACAAACCCTAAAATGCATAGAAAGCACTCAGTAATGGAATACAAAAACACATTACGAAAAGCATGTCTTTTGAGAGTTTTTCAGCTTCTAAAGTTCGAAAACGCAAGAAATCCATGGAAAACATCCATTCTAGAGAAACAGGTTAACATTACCAAAAATGTGTATTTTTCTGGTTGTCAGGTACATGAAATGGAAAATGAATACAAAGTACTTTATAAGATAAAAGAAAATTATATTGCCGGAAACCTGTATTATAAGTGATTTTGACTTTCTCAGGTAACAAAATGGAAAGACAGAATAATATTACCAAAAACGACCATGAATAGCACTCCATATGTAGAAACTGAACATTACCAAAAAACGTATGTTTTGAGTATGTTTCACAATGCTAGGTACCAAAACACCAAAATGACTAAAAAACACTGTATAAGGGAAACGAAACGACACTAACAGAAAGGTGTTTTTTTTTCTTTTGTGTGTGCGTTTTGAGTGTTACGTAGAAAAGTGACAAAATACATGTACAGGGTTTATGAGCGTGCTAGAAACCAAAACCTTAAAAAACATCGTAAGCATCCTATATGGGAAAATAAAACAAAATTAACAACAACTTGTATTTTCAATGTTTTGAGCTACTTATATATCAAAACGCTAAAACGCGCGTAATACACCCTTTATGGAAATTAACTAAAAAAAAAAAAAGGATTTTGAGTGTTTTTCAGCTTGTTACTTATAAAAAAAATCAAAATAGATGGAAAGTACCATATTTAAGGAAACGAAAAGATATTACTAGTAATATGTTTCATAAGGATTTTTTTTTTTCAGATTCTTAGGTAGTAAAGCTCGAAATCGCATTTTTTTTTTTTTTATGTAGGAAGGACACTGGCCAAGGGCAACAAAAATCTAATAAGAAAAAATGCTCACTGAAATGCCAGTCCCATAAAAGGGTCAAAGCAGTGGTCAAAAATTGGTGGATAAGTGTCTTGAAACCTCCCTCTTGAAGGAATTCAAGTCGTAGGAAGGTGGAAATACAGAAGCAGGCAGGGAGTTCCAGAGTTTACCAGAGAAAGGGATGAATGATTGAGAATACTGGTTACTCCTGCGTTAGAGAGGTGGACAGAATAGGGGTGAGAGAAAGAAGAAAGTCTTGTGCAGCGAGGACGCGGAAGGAGGGGAGGCACGCAGTTAGCAAGATCAGAAGAGCAATTAGCATGAAAATAGCGGTAGAAGACAGCTAGATATGCAACATTGCGGCGGTGAGAGAGAGGCTGAAGACAGTCAGTTAGAGGAGAGGAGTTGATGAGACGAAAAACTTTTGATTCCACCCTGTCTAGAAGAGCAGTATGAGTGGAACCCCCCCAGACATGTGAAGCATACTCCATACATGGACGGATAAGGCCCTTGTACAGAGTTAGCAGCTGGGGGGGTGAGAAAAACCGGCGGAGACGTCTCAGAACACCTAACTTCATAGAAGCTGTTTTAGCTAGAGATGAAATGTGAAGTTTCCAGCTCAGATTATAAGTAAAGGACAGACCGAGGATGTTCAGTGTAGAAGAGGGGGACAGTTGAGTGTCATTGAAGAAGAGGGGATAGTTGTCTGGAAGGTTGTGTCGAGTTGATAGATGGAGGAATTGAGTTTTTGAGTCATTGAACAATACCAAGTTTGCTCTGCCCCAATCAGAAATTTTAGAAAGATCAGAAGTCAGGCGTTCTGTGGCTTCCCTGCGTGATATGTTTACCTCCTGAAGGGTTGGACGTCTATGAAAAGACGTGGAAAAGTGCAGGGTGGTATCATCAGCGTAGGAGTGGATAGGGCAAGAAGTTTAGTTTAGAAGATCATTAATGAATAATAAGAAGAGAGTGGGTGACAGGACAGAACCCTGAGGAACACCACTGTTAATAGATTTAGGAGAAGAACAGTGACCGTCTACCACAGCAGCAATAGAACGGTCAGAAAGGAAACTTGAGATGAAGTTACAGAGAGAAGGATAGAAACCATAGGAGGATAGTTTGGAAATCAAAGCTTTGTGCCAGACTATCAAAAGCTTTTGATATGTCCAAGGCAACGGCGAAAGTTTCACCAAAATCTCTAAAAGAGGATGACCAAGACTCAGTAAGGAAAGCCAGAAGATCACCAGTAGAGCGGCCTTGACGGAACCCATACTGGCGATCAGATAGAAGGTTGTGAAGTGATAGATGTTTAAGAATCTTCCTGTTGAGGATAGATTCAAAAACTTTAGATAGGCAGGAAATTAAAGCAATAGGACGGTAGTTTGAGGGATTAGAACGGTCACCCTTTTTAGGAACAGGTTGAATGTAGGCAAACTTCCAGCAAGAAGGAAAGGTAGATGTTGACAGACAGAGCTGAAAGAGTTTGACTGGGCAAGGTGCAAGCACGGAGGCACAGTTTCGGAGAACAATAGGAGGGACCCCATCAGGTCCATAAGCCTTCCGAGGGTTTAGGCCAGCGAGGGCATGGAAAACATCATTGCGAAGAATTTTAATACGTGGCATGAAGTAGTCAGAGGGTGGAGGAGAGGGAGGAACAAGCCTGGAATCGTCCAAGGTAGAGTTTTTAGCAAAGGTTTGAGCAAAGAGTTCAGCTTTATAAATAGATGTGATAGCAGTGGTGCCATCTGGTTGAAATAGAGGAGGGAAAGAAGAAGAAGCAAAGTTATTGGATATATTTTTGGCTAGATGCCAGAAATCACGAGGGGAGTTAGATCTTGAAAGGTTTTGACAGTTTCTGTTAATGAAGGAGTTTTTGGCTAGTTGGAGAACAGACTTGGCAAGGTTCCGGGCAGAAATATAAAGTGCATGAGATTCTGGTGATGGAAGGCTTAAGTACCTTTTGTGGGCCACCTCTCTATCATGTATAGCACGAGAACAAGCTGTGTTAAACCAAGGTTTAGAAGGTTTAGGACGAGAAAAAGAGTGAGGAATGTACGCCTCCATGCCGGACACTATCACCTCTGTTATGCGCTCAGCACACAAAGACGGGTCTCTGACACGGAAGCAGTAGTCATTCCAAGGAAAATCAGCAAAATACCTCCTCAGGTCCCCCCAACTAGCAGAGGCAAAACGCCAGAGGCACCTTCGCTTAGGGGGATCCTGAGGAGGGATTAGAGTGATAGGACAAGATAAAGATATGAGATTGTGATCGGAGGAGCCCAATGGAGAAGAAAGGGTGACAGCATAAGCAGAAGGATTAGAGGTCAGGAAAAGGTCAAGAATGTTGGGCGTATCTCCAAGACGGTCAGGAATAGAGATAAAGAATACGAGTAGAAGTAGAGATAAAGAACAATATTACCAGATCATGTGTTTTGAATATATTTGACACTGTTAGGCACCGAAACGCCACAATGCATGCATAGCACATAATATGGGGTAAGGAAACGAGATTTACAAAAAACGTGTCTTTTGAGTATTTATGAGTGTGTTAAGCACCAAAACACTATAAAAGCATATAAATCACACCATAAGGGAAAGCGAAACAACATTAAAAAGAACGTCTGTTTTCGTTATTTTTGAGCTACTTACGTACGAAAACGCAAGAAAGAATACGAAAACAGAACAGCATTACCAAAAACAAGTTTTTGGTAACTAAAAATCTAAAAACACGCAAAAGACACGCTTTTTTTGGAAATGTTATTATGTTCCTCTATGCTAATAAGCCCAAAAACACTCATAATACACGTTTCTCGTATTATTATTTTTGTTTTTTCGTTTCCACATAGCTTGAAGCATTTTTGGCCTTGTACGTAACATACTAAAAACCCTATAAACACTTGTTTATTTCGTGTCTATTCTGTTTTCCATACAGCGTTCCATGTGTTTTAGCGTTTTGTTATGTAAATAGATCAAAACACGGGAAAGAGACGTTTTTGTTAATGTTCTTTTGTTTTCCCATATTGGGTGCTTTCCATACATTTTACCGTTTTGGTGCCTGTCACACTTATAAACACTGGAAAGACACGTTTCTGGAAATTTCGTTTCCTTTCTCCATATAGGATGCTTTCTATGCATTTTGGCGCTTTGGTATTTAACTGTGAAATACACCCAAAATACACCTTTTCTATAATGTTCTATTTCTGCATATAGAGTGCTATTCATCAGTTTTAGCGTTCTGATGTCTAAGAAGCTGAAAAACTCTCTTAACAAGCTTTTCGTAATGTATTCTACTTTCCCCATATAGAGTACTTTCCACGCATTTTGGCATTTCCTACGTAACAATCTCAAAATTACTTCAAATACACGTTTTTAATAGAGATATATTCTTTTTTTTTTCCCATGAAGGGCGTTTTACATACGTTTTAGCGCAGGTAAATACCTCAAAAACACACAAAAAAGACGTTTTTGGTAAAGTTGTTTTGTTCTAACTTATCGGTGTTTTCCATGCCTTTTAGTATTTTGGTGACAAGCGCAGTCATAAAACACTCAAAAATAATATATCTATAAATTTTGGGTTTTTTTCCCAACATAAGCTAATTTGTAGGCATTTTGGCGTTTTGGTAATTAACAAAGTGAAAAACACTGAAAATACTTGCTTTGGGTATGTTATTTTGTTTCCCTGTAAAAGGTGTTTTTAATGCATTTTAGCGTTTTGGTACGTAAGTAGTTCAAAAACACTCAAAAGACACGTTTTTGCTAATGTTTTATTTTTTTTTTCATATATGGTGATTTCTATGCTTATAGTGCCTAACACACTGAAAAATCTAAAAAGACACGTTTCTGTTATATCGTTTCATTTCCCCAAAATAGGTGGCTTTGCATGGATTTTTGGCGTTTGATGGCTAACAGTTGGAAAAAAAAAACTCAAAATACACGTCTTTGGTGATGATATTTTGTTTCTCCATACAGAGTGCTATTCATACATTTTAGCGTTTTGGTGCCTAAGAAGCTTAATATACACGTTTCTCTTAATATTATTTTTTCCCCATAATAAGTACTTTCTATACATTTTAGAATCTTTGTATGTAAAAATCTCAAAAACTCTGAAAATCCACTTTTTTTTTATCAAGTAATAATATTTCTTCATAAATGGTGTTTTGCCTACGTTTTAGCGTTTTGGTACGTAAGTAGCTTAAAACACTGAAAAGAGAAGTAATTGGTAATGATTTATTGTTTTCCTTTACAGGGTACTTTCAATCCTTTTTAGGGTTTTGGTGACTAACACTTAAAAAACTCGTTTCTTAAAAAGCTTTGCATGCATTTTGTTTTTTTAGTACCTAACAATGTAAAATACACTCAAAATACACATTTTTTGGTAGTGTTGTTCTGTTTCTCCATATAGAGAGCTATTCATGGTTTTTTTAGAGTTTTGATACTTGAGAAGCTCAAAAACATTCATAATACACGTTTCTCGTAACGTCTTTTCATCTCCCCATATAGGTTACTTTGCATGCATTTTAGCGTTTATGTACGTAACAAGCTCAAAAAAACTGAAAATACTTGGTTTTTGGTAATGTTACTCATTGTCTCCATAAAGGCTGTTTTGCGTGCGTCTTATTAATTTGGTATGTATGTTACTCAAAAAAAAATTCAAGACTCGTCTTGTTTTCCCATATTGCGTGCTTTCAATGCTTTTTAGTGTTTTGTTGTCAAACAGGCACGAAACTACTCTAAAGATATATATAAGTATGTGTGCATTTTTTTGTATGTAATTTCCTTTTCCCAACGTCCCTTATGTAATAAGGGACGTTGCATGCATTTTAGCATTTTGGTACTTAAGTTTAAAAACACCCAAAATACACATTTTTGGTAATATTGTTGTTTCTCCATATGGAATGCTTTTCAACGCTTTTTTGCTTTTTGTTATCTCAAAAGCTCTAAAAACAATGCCAAAACTCGTTTTTCATAACGTAATTTCGTTTTCAAAAATATTATTCTTTGCATGCATTTTGGCATTTATGTACGTAACCTGAAAAATAAAAAATAAAAATAATGTTACTCTGTGCATGCGGTTTAGCGTTTTGTTAGGTAAGTACTTCAAAAACATTCAAAAGGAACGTTTTTGCTAATGATATTATTGTTTTCCCATATCAGGTGATTTCGATACTTTTTTAGTGTTTTGTTGTAAAACATGCAGAAAAACACTCATAAAACACGTTTCTTGTAATGTCATTTCATTCCACTATAGAGGTTGTTTTGAATGCATTTTGGTACCTAAGAAGCTCAAAAACACTCAAAATACACATATCTCGTAATGTTTTTAGTTTCTCGATGTGATGTACTTTCAATATATATTTGCAATTTTGTACGTAACTGGCTGAAAAATACTGAAAATACATGTTTTTGTTAAATTATAATTGTTTCTTTATAAAAGGTTTTTTGCAAGTATTTTAGCGTTTCGATACGTAAGCAGCTAAAAGAAACACACAAAACATAACATGGTCATGGTGCATAACATGGTCATAAACACTACAAAAACATGTTTCTGGAAATAACATTTCTTTTCCCCGTGTACGTTCTTAGGTACCAAAACGCCAAAATGTTTGCAATGCATCCTCTGTGGTGAATTGAAACCATTTCCAGAAACATATCTTTTAAGTTTCTTCTGGACCGTGTTAGGCCTGAAAGCACAAAAAGGCATGAAAAACACCCTATATGAAAAAAAAAAGAACATTAACAAAAACGTGTCTTTTAAGTGTTTTTAGCCACTTACGTACCAAAACGCTAAAACGCATGCAAAAACTTCTTTATAGAGAAACACAATAACTTTACCAAAAACGTGTATTTTTTTGTGTTTATGAGCATGTAACATACAAAACCACAAAAATGGATTAAAAAGAACGCCAAATCAGGAAAGAAAAGAACATTACGAGAGGCGTGTATTTTGAGTGTTTTGAGCTTTTTAGGTACCAAAACGCTGAAATGCATAAATAGCACTATGTGGAGAAACAGAAAAACATTACAAAAAATATGTATTTCGAGTGTTTTTGTCGCCAAAATGGATGCATAACACCCTCTATGGTGAAATAAAACGATATTACAAAAAAACGTATCTTATTATTGGTTCTGTGCATGTTAGATAATAAAACGGATAAAAGCATGTTAAGCACGCTATGTGAGAAAATAAAACATTACCAAAAACGTTTCTTTTCAGTGTTTTTGAGGTACTTACCTACCTAAACGCTAAAACGGATGCAAAACATAGTAACATTACCAAAAAACAAGTATTTTAAGCGTTTATGAGCTTGTTACGTACACTAAAATACCTGCAAAGTACCTATATGAGAAAACAAAACAAAAATTACGAGAAATTATGAAGAGTGTTTTTGAGCTTCTTAGGTAACAAAACGCGAGAAACGTGAATTTGTATTAATAATAAAAATTCACGTTTCTCGCGTTTTGTTTTGTTTTGCAGAGTTTTAGGAAATAAAATAATAAAATTCCTGGAAAGTACCCTATTT